>NC_134267.1:245321370-245523870 GCF_031893055.1 Leptodactylus fuscus
TATAGAAATGTAGTACAGATACCTCTCCGCTCAGCAGATAGATGATAGAAATGTAGTACAGATACCTCTCCGCTCAGCAGATACATGATAGAAATGTAGTACAGATACCTCTCCGCTCAGCAGATAGATGATAGAAATGTAGTACAGATACCTCTCCGCTCAGCAGATAGATGATAGAAATGTAGTACAGATACCTCTCCGCTCAGCAGATAGATGATAGAAATGTAGTACAGATACCTCTCCGCTCAGCAGATAGATGATAGAAATGTAGTACAGATACCTCTCCGCTCAGCAGATAGATGATAGAAATGTAGTACAGATACCTCTCCGCTCAGCAGATAGATGATAGAAATGTAGTACAGATACCTCTCCGCTCAGCAGATAGATGATAGAAATGTAGTACAGATACCTCTCCGCTCAGCAGATAGATGATAGAAATGTAGTACAGATACCTCTCCGCTCAGCAGATAGATGATAGAAATGTAGTACAGATACCTCTCCGCTCAGCAGATAGATGATAGAAATGTAGTACAGATACCTCTCCGCTCAGCAGATAGATGATAGAAATGTAGTACAGATACCTCTCCGCTCAGCAGATAGATGATAGAAATGTAGTACAGATACCTCTCCGCTCAGCAGATAGATGATAGAAATGTAGTACAGATACCTCTCCGCTCAGCAGATAGATGATAGAAATGTAGTACAGATACCTCTCCGCTCAGCAGATACATGATAGAAATGTAGTACAGATACCTCTCCGCTCAGCAGATACGATGATAGAAATGTAGTACAGATACCTCTCCGCTCAGCAGATACATGATAGAAATGTAGTACAGATACCTCTCCGCTCAGCAGATAGATGATAGAAATGTAGTACAGTTACCTCTCCGCTCGCAGATAGATGATAGAAATGTAGTACAGATACCTCTCCGCTCAGCAGATAGATGATAGAAATGTAGTACAGATACCTCTCCGCTCAGCAGATAGCATGATAGAAATGTAGTACAGATACCTCTCCGCTCCAGCAGATAGATGATAGAAATGTAGTACAGATACCTCTCCGCTCAGCAGATACATGATAGAAATGTGTAGTACAGATACCTCTCCGCTCAGCAGATGAGATGATAGAAATGTAGTACAGATACCTCTCCGCTCAGCAGATAGCATGATAGAAATGTAGTACAGATACCTCTCCGCTCAGCAGATAGATGATAGAAATGTAGTACAGATACCTCTCCGCTCAGCAGATAGATGATAGAAATGTAGTACAGATACCTCTCCGCTCAGCAGAGAGATGATAGAAATGTAGTACAGATACCTCTCCGCTCAGCAGATAGATGATAGAAATGTAGTACAGATACCTCTCCGCTCAGCAGATACATGATAGAAATGTAGTACAGATACCTCTCCGCTCAGCAGATAGATGATAGAAATGTAGTACAGATACCTCTCCGCTCAGCAGATAGATGATAGAAATGTAGTACAGATACCTCTCCGCTCAGCAGATAGATGATAGAAATGTAGTACAGATACCTCTCCGCTCAGCAGGGAGATGATAGAAATGTAGTACAGATACCTCTCCGCTCAGCAGGAGATGATAGAAATGTAGTACAGATACCTCTCCGCTCAGCAGGAGATGATAGAAATGTAGTACAGTTACCTCTCCGCTCAGCAGATACATGATAGAAATGTAGTACAGATACCTCTCCGCTCAGCAGATACATGATAGAAATGTAGTACAGATACCTCTCCGCTCAGCAGGTAGATGATAGAAATGTAGTACAGTTACCTCTCCGCTCAGCAGATACATGATAGAAATGTAGTACAGATACCTCTCCGCTCAGCAGATAGATGATAGAAATGTAGTACAGATACCCTCTCCGCTCAGCAGATACATGATAGAAATGTAGTACAGATACCTCTCCGCTCAGCAGATACATGATAGAAATGTAGTACAGATACCTCTCCGCTCAGCAGGGAGATGATAGAAATGTAGTACAGATACCTCTCCGCTCAGCAGATACATGATAGAAATGTAGTACAGATACCTCTCCGCTCAGCAGGGAGATGATAGAAATGTAGTACAGATACCTCTCCGCTCAGCAGATACATGATAGAAATGTAGTACAGATACCTCTCCGCTCAGCAGATACATGATAGAAATGTAGTACAGATACCTCTCCGCTCAGCAGATACATGATAGAAATGTAGTACAGATACCTCTCCGCTCAGCAGGGAGATGATAGAAATGTAGTACAGATACCTCTCCGCTCAGCAGATAGATGATAGAAATGTAGTACAGATACCTCTCCGCTCAGCAGATAGATGATAGAAATGTAGTACAGATACCTCTCCGCTCAGCAGATAGATGATAGAAATGTAGTACAGATACCTCTCCGCTCAGCAGATACATGATAGAAATGTAGTACAGATACCTCTCCGCTCAGCAGATAGATGATAGAAATGTGTAGTAGATACCTCTCCGCTCAGCAGATAGATGATAGAAATGTAGTACAGATACCTCTCCGCTGAGCAGATAGATGATAGAAATGTAGTACAGATACCTCTCCGCTCAGCAGATAGATGATAGAAATGTAGTACAGATACCTCTCCGCTCAGCAGATAGATGATAGAAATGTAGTACAGATACCTCTCCGCTCAGCAGATAGATGATAGAAATGTAGTACAGATACCTCTCCGCTCAGCAGATAGATGATAGAAATGTAGTACAGATACCTCTCCACTCAGCAGATAGATGATAGAAATGTAGTAGATACCTCTCCGCTCAGCAGATAGATGATAAAAATGTAGTAGATACCTCTCCGCTCAGCAGATAGATGATAGAAATGTAGTACAGATACCTCTCCGCTCAGCAGATACATGATAGAAATGTAGTACAGATACCTCTCCGCTCAGCAGATACATGATAGAAATGTAGTACAGATACCTCTCCGCTCAGCAGATACATGATAGAAATGTAGTACAGATACCTCTCCGCTCAGCAGGGAGGTGATAGAAATGTAGTACAGATACCTCTCCGCTCAGCAGATACATGATAGAAATGTAGTACAGATACCTCTCCGCTCAGCAGATACATGATAGAAATGTAGTACAGATACCTCTCCGCTCAGCAGATACATGATAGAAATGTAGTACAGATACCTCTCCGCTCAGCAGGGAGGTGATAGAAATGTAGTACAGATACCTCTCCGCTCAGCAGATACATGATAGAAATGTAGTACAGATACCTCTCCGCTCAGCAGGGAGATGATAGAAATGTAGTACAGATACCTCTCCGCTCAGCAGGGAGATGATAGAAATGTAGTACAGTTACCTCTCCGCTCAGCAGGGAGATGATAGAAATGTAGTACAGTTACCTCTCCGCTCAGCAGATACATGATAGAAATGTAGTACAGATACCTCTCCGCTCAGCAGATACATGATAGAAATGTAGTACAGATACCTCTCCGCTCAGTAGGGAGATGATAGAAATGTAGTACAGTTACCTCTCCGCTCAGCAGATACATGATAGAAATGTAGTACAGATACCTCTCCGCTCAGCAGATAGATGATAGAAATGTAGTACAGATACCTCTCCGCTCAGCAGGGAGATGATAGAAATGTAGTACAGACACCTCTCCGCTCAGCAGATAGATGATAGAAATGTAGTACAGATACCTCTCCGCTCAGCAGGGAGATGATAGAAATGTAGTACAGATACCTCTCCGCTCAGCAGGGAGATGATAGAAATGTAGTACAGATACCTCTCCGCTCAGCAGATACATGATAGAAATGTAGTACAGATACCTCTCCGCTCAGCAGATACATGATAGAAATGTAGTACAGATACCTCTCCGCTCAGCAGATACATGATAGAAATATAGTACAGATACCTCTCCGCTCAGCAGGGAGATGATAGAAATGTAGTACAGATACCTCTCCGCTCAGCAGATAGATGATAGAAATGTAGTACAGATACCTCTCCGCTCAGCAGATAGATGATAGAAATGTAGTACAGATACCTCTCCGCTCAGCAGATAGATGATAGAAATGTAGTACAGATACCTCTCCGCTCAGCAGATACATGATAGAAATGTAGTACAGATACCTCTCCGCTCAGCAGATAGATGATAGAAATGTAGTAGATACCTCTCCGCTCAGCAGATAGATGATAGAAATGTAGTACAGATACCTCTCCGCTGAGCAGATAGATGATAGAAATGTAGTACAGATACCTCTCCGCTCAGCAGATAGATGATAGAAATGTAGTACAGATACCTCTCCGCTCAGCAGATAGATGATAGAAATGTAGTACAGATACCTCTCCGCTCAGCAGATAGATGATAGAAATGTAGTACAGATACCTCTCCGCTCAGCAGATAGATGATAGAAATGTAGTACAGATACCTCTCCGCTCAGCAGATAGATGATAGAAATGTAGTAGATACCTCTCCGCTCAGCAGATAGATGATAGAAATGTAGTACAGATACCTCTCCGCTCAGTAGATACATGATAGAAATGTAGTACAGATACCTCTCCGCTCAGCAGATAGATGATAGAAATGTAGTACAGATACCTCTCCGCTCAGCAGATAGATGATAGAAATGTAGTACAGATACCTCTCCGCTCAGCAGATAGATGATAGAAATGTAGTACAGATACCTCTCCGCTCAGCAGATACATGATAGAAATGTAGTACAGATACCTCTCCGCTCAGCAGATAGATGATAGAAATGTAGTACAGATACCTCTCCGCTCAGCAGATAGATGATAGAAATGTAGTACAGATACCTCTCCGCTCAGCAGATAGATGATAGAAATGTAGTACAGATACCTCTCCGCTCAGCAGATACATGATAGAAATGTAGTACAGATACCTCTCCGCTCAGCAGATAGATGATAGAAATGTAGTACAGATACTTCTCCGCTCAGCAGATAGATGATAGAAATGTAGTACAGATACCTCTCCGCTCAGCAGAGAGATGATAGAAATGTAGTACAGATACCTCTCCGCTCAGCAGAGAGATGATAGAAATGTAGTACAGATACCTCTCCGCTCAGCAGATAGATGATAGAAATGTAGTACAGATACCTCTCCGCTCAGCAGGGAAATGATAGAAATGTAGTACAGATACCTCTCCGCTCAGCAGATAGATGATAGAAATGTAGTACAGATACCTCTCCGCTCAGCAGATAGATGATAGAAATGTAGTACAGATACCTCTCCGCTCAGCAGGGAAATGATAGAAATGTAGTACAGATACCTCTCCGCTCAGCAGATACATGATAGAAATGTAGTACAGATACCTCTCCGCTCAGCAGATAGATGATAGAAATGTAGTACAGATACCTCTCCGCTCAGCAGATACATGATAGAAATGTAGTACAGATACCTCTCCGCTCAGCAGATAGATGGTAGAAATGTAGTACAGATACCTCTCCGCTCAGCAGATAGATGATAGAAATGTAGTACAGATACCTCTCCGCTCAGCAGATAGATGATAGAAATGTAGTACAGATACCTCTCCGCTCAGCAGATACATGATAGAAATGTAGTACAGTTACCTCTCCGCTCAGCAGATACATGATAGAAATGTAGTACAGATACCTCTCCGCTCAGCAGATATATGATAGAAATGTAGTACAGATACCTCTCCGCTCAGCAGATACATGATAGAAATGTAGTACAGTTACCTCTCCGCTCAGCAGATACATGATAGAAATGTAGTACAGATACCTCTCCGCTCAGCAGATAGATGATAGAAATGTAGTACAGATACCTCTCCGCTCAGCAAATAGATGATAGAAATGTAGTACAGATACCTCTCCGCTCAGCAGATACATGATAGAAATGTAGTACAGATACCTCTCCGCTCAGCAGATACATGATAGAAATGTAGTACAGTTACCTCTCCGCTCAGCAGATAGATGATAGAAATGTAGTACAGATACCTCTCCGCTCAGCAGATAGATGATAGAAATGTAGTACAGATACCTCTCCGCTCAGCAGATACATGATAGAAATGTAGTAGATACCTCTCCGCTCAGCAGATAGATGATAGAAATGTAGTACAGATACCTCTTCGCTCAGCAGATACATGATAGAAATGTAGTACAGATACCTCTCCGCTCAGCAGATAGATGATAGAAATGTAGTACAGATACCTCTCCGCTCAGCAGATAGATGATAGAAATGTAGTAGATACCTCTCCGCTCAGCAGATAGATGATAGAAATGTAGTACAGATACCTCTCCGCTCAGCAGATACATGATAGAAATGTAGTACAGATACCTCTCCGCTCAGCAGATAGATGATAGAAATGTAGTACAGATACCTCTCCGCTCAGCAGATACATGATAGAAATGTAGTACAGATACCTCTCCGCTCAGCAGGGAGATGATAGAAATGTAGTACAGATACCTCTCCGCTCAGCAGATACATGATAGAAATGTAGTACAGATACCTCTCCGCTCAGCAGATAGATGATAGAAATGTAGTACAGATACCTCTCCGCTCAGCAGATAGATGATAGAAATGTAGTACAGATACCTCTCCGCTCAGCAGATAGATGATAGAAATGTAGTACAGATACCTCTCCGCTCAGCAGATAGATGATAGAAATGTAGTACAGATACCTCTCCGCTCAGCAGATAGATGATAGAAATGTAGTACAGATACCTCTCCGCTCAGCAGATACATGATAGAAATGTAGTACAGATACCTCTCCGCTCAGCAGATAGATGATAGAAATGTAGTACAGATACCTCTCCGCTCAGCAGATAGATGATAGAAATGTAGTACAGATACCTCTCCGCTCAGCAGGGAAATGATAGAAATGTAGTACAGATACCTCTCCGCTCAGCAGATAGATGGTAGAAATGTAGTACAGATACCTCTCCGCTCAGCAGATACATGATAGAAATGTAGTACAGATACCGCTCCGCTCAGCAGATAGATGATAGAAATGTAGTACAGATACCTCTCCGCTCAGCAGATAGATGATAGAAATGTAGTACAGATACCTCTCCGCTCAGCAGATAGATGATAGAAATGTAGTACAGATACCTCTCCGCTCAGCAGATAGATGATAGAAATGTAGTACAGATACCTCTCCGCTCAGCAGATACATGATAGAAATGTAGTACAGATACCTCTCCGCTCAGCAGATAGATGGTAGAAATGTAGTACAGATACCTCTCCGCTCAGCAGATAGATGATAGAAATGTAGTAGAGATACCTCTCCGCTCAGCAGATAGATGATAGAAATGTAGTACAGATACCTCTCCGCTCAGCAGATAGATGATAGAAATGTAGTACAGATACCTCTCCGCTCAGCAGATACATGATAGAAATGTAGTACAGATACCTCTCCGCTCAGCAGATAGATGATAGAAATGTAGTACAGATACCTCTCCGCTCAGCAGATACATGATAGAAATGTAGTACAGTTACCTCTCCGCTCAGCAGATACATGATAGAAATGTAGTACAGATACCTCTCCGCTCAGCAGATACATGATAGAAATGTAGTACAGATACCTCTCCGCTCAGCAGATAGATGATAGAAATGTAGTACAGATACCTCTCCGCTCAGCAGATAGATGATAGAAATGTAGTACAGTTACCTCTCCGCAGATAGATGATAGAAATGTAGTACAGATACCTCTCCGCTCAGCAGATAGATGATAGAAATGTAGTACAGATACCTCTCCGCTCAGCAGATACATGATAGAAATGTAGTACAGATACCTCTCCGCTCAGCAGATAGATGATAGAAATGTAGTACAGATACCTCTCCGCTCAGCAGGGAGATGATAGAAATGTAGTACAGATACCTCTCCGCTCAGCAGATACATGATAGAAATGTAGTACAGATACCTCTCCGCTCAGCAGATAGATGATAGAAATGTAGTACAGATACCTCTCCGCTCAGCAGATAGATGATAGAAATGTAGTACAGATACCTCTCCGCTCAGCAGGGAGATGATAGAAATGTAGTACAGTTACCTCTCCGCTCAGCAGATAGATGATAGAAATGTAGTACAGATACCTCTCCGCTCAGCAGATAGATGATAGAAATGTAGTACAGATACCTCTCCGCTCAGCAGGGAGATGATAGAAATGTAGTACAGATACCTCTCCGCTCAGCAGGGAGATGATAGAAATGTAGTACAGTTACCTCTCCGCTCAGCAGATACATGATAGAAATGTAGTACAGATACCTCTCCGCTCAGCAGATACATGATAGAAATGTAGTACAGATACCTCTCCGCTCAGTAGGGAGATGATAGAAATGTAGTACAGTTACCTCTCCGCTCAGCAGATACATGATAGAAATGTAGTACAGATACCTCTCCGCTCAGCAGATACATGATAGAAATGTAGTACAGATACCTCTCCGCTCAGCAGATACATGATAGAAATGTAGTACAGATACCTCTCCGCTCAGCAGGGAGATGATAGAAATGTAGTACAGATACCTCTCCGCTCAGCAGATACATGATAGAAATGTAGTACAGATACCTCTCCGCTCAGCAGGGAGATGATAGAAATGTAGTACAGATACCTCTCCGCTCAGCAGATAGATGATAGAAATGTAGTACAGATACCTCTCCGCTCAGCAGGGAGATGATAGAAATGTAGTACAGATACCTCTCCGCTCAGCAGGGAGATGATAGAAATGTAGTACAGATACCTCTCCGCTCAGCAGATAGATGATAGAAATGTAGTACAGATACCTCTCCGCTCAGCAGATAGATGATAGAAATGTAGTACAGATACCTCTCCGCTCAGCAGGGAGATGATAGAAATGTAGTACAGATACCTCTCCGCTCAGCAGATAGATGATAGAAATGTAGTACAGATACCTCTCCGCTCAGCAGATAGATGATAGAAATGTAGTACAGATACCTCTCCGCTCAGCAGATAGATGATAGAAATGTAGTACAGATACCTCTCCGCTCAGCAGATAGATGATAGAAATGTAGTACAGATACCTCTCCGCTCAGCAAATACATGATAGAAATGTAGTACAGATACCTCTCCGCTCAGCAGATAGATGATAGAAATGTAGTACAGATACCTCTCCGCTCAGCAAATAGATGATAGAAATGTAGTACAGATACCTCTCCGCTCAGCAGATACATGATAGAAATGTAGTACAGATACCTCTCCGCTCAGCAGATAGATGATAGAAATGTAGTACAGATACCTCTCCGCTCAGCAGATACATGATAGAAATGTAGTACAGATACCTCTCCGCTCAGCAGGGAGGTGATAGAAATGTAGTACAGATACCTCTCCGCTCAGCAGATAGATGATAGAAATGTAGTACAGTTACCTCTCCGCTCAGCAGATAGATGATAGAAATGTAGTACAGATACCTCTCCGCTCAGCAGATACATGATAGAAATGTAGTACAGATACCTCTCCGCTCAGCAGGGAGATGATAGAAATGTAGTACAGATACCTCTCCGCTCAGCAGGGAGATGATAGAAATGTAGTACAGTTACCTCTCCGCTCAGCAGATACATGATAGAAATGTAGTACAGATACCTCTCCGCTCAGCAGATACATGATAGAAATGTAGTACAGATACCTCTCCGCTCAGCAGATACATGATAGAAATGTAGTACAGATACCTCTCCGCTCAGCAGATAGATGATAGAAATGTAGTACAGATACCTCTCCGCTCAGCAGATAGATGATAGAAATGTAGTACAGATACCTCTCCGCTCAGCAGGGAGATGATAGAAATGTAGTACAGGTACCTCTCCGCTCAGCAGATAGATGATAGAAATGTAGTACCTCTCCGCTCAGCAGATACATGATAGAAATGTAGTACAGTTACCTCTCCGCTCAGCAGATAGATGATAGAAATGTAGTACAGATACCTCTCCGCTCAGCAGATACATGATAGAAATGTAGTACAGATACCTCTCCGCTCAGCAGATAGATGATAGAAATGTAGTACAGATACCTCTCCGCTCAGCAGATAGATGATAGAAATGTAGTACAGATACCTCTCCGCTCAGCAGATAGATGATAGAAATGTAGTACAGATACCTCTCCGCTCAGCAGATAGATGATAGAAATGTAGTACAGATACCTCTCCGCTCAGCAGATAGATGATAGAAATGTAGTACAGATACCTCTCCGCTCAGCAGATAGTTGATAGAAATGTAGTACAGATACCTCTCCGCTCAGCAGATAGATGATAGAAATGTAGTACAGATACCTCTCCGCTCAGCAGATAGATGATAGAAATGTAGTACAGATACCTCTCCGCTCAGCAGATAGATGATAGAAATGTAGTACAGTTACCTCTCCGCTCAGCAGATACATGATAGAAATGTAGTACAGATACCTCTCCGCTCAGCAGATAGATGATAGAAATGTAGTACAGATACCTCTCCGCTCAGCAGATAGATGATAGAAATGTAGTACAGATACCTCTCCGCTCAGCAGATAGATGATAGAAATGTAGTACAGATACCTCTCCGCTCAGCAGGGAGATGATAGAAATGTAGTACAGATACCTCTCCGCTCAGCAGATAGATGATAGAAATGTAGTACAGATACCTCTCCGCTCAGCAGATAGATGATAGAAATGTAGTACAGATACCTCTCCGCTCAGCAGGGAGATGATAGAAATGTAGTACAGATACCTCTCCGCTCAGCAGATAGATGATAGAAATGTAGTACAGATACCTCTCCGCTCAGCAGATACATGATAGAAATGTAGTACAGATACCTCTCCGCTCAGCAGATAGATGATAGAAATGTAGTACAGATACCTCTCCGCTCAGCAGATAGATGATAGAAATGTAGTACAGATACCTCTCCGCTCAGCAAATACATGATAGAAATGTAGTACAGATACCTCTCCGCTCAGCAGATAGATGATAGAAATGTAGTACAGATACCTCTCCGCTCAGCAAATAGATGATAGAAATGTAGTACAGATACCTCTCCGCTCAGCAGATACATGATAGAAATGTAGTACAGATACCTCTCCGCTCAGCAGATAGATGATAGAAATGTAGTACAGATACCTCTCCGCTCAGCAGATAGATGATAGAAATGTAGTAGATACCTCTCCGCTCAGCAGATAGATGATAGAAATGTAGTACAGATACCTCTCCGCTCAGCAGGGAGATGATAGAAATGTAGTACAGATACCTCTCCGCTCAGCAGATAGATGATCTCCAAGGTGAAGTCTAATATTCTTCTGGTGATCTCAGTCCTGTCCTTGTCCATCCTTGGTGGGTCATTCAGGAGAAGGAGCGTCTGGAGGAGAAGAGGAGGAAACTGGATACAGTATATATCTATAGCCTGGGATAATGGCTGATAACAGAGAGAAGAAGACAACAGCAGTGACTACCTGTAGACTGGGGATCGACTTGCTCATGGGCTACAGGACCTGTGATGATGTCACTGTCATGTGATGAGTCCTGTGTGGGAGGAGTCCAGTGATCACATGATGAGGTGTTACTAGATTACGTGCCGTGCTGTGTTGTAGTTACTATGTGACGGGGCGATACAGACAGACGTACAAGCCACGGGAGAAGAGACTGTGCCAGCACTGTGACCAGGGGGCCCTAGAAGACCAGACCCACTTCCTGCTACACTGCACCAAATACTCAGCTGTGAGGGCCGGCTACTACCAAAGACTCTCTGCCAACATCCCAGACTGGGAGAAGAGGAAACTCTACATCCTACTGGGAGAAGAAGAGGCCACTGTGGAGATCGCTGCCCAATACGTGTCCAGCTGTCACCAAACCAGAGGAAGATGAGGCCCCAAAGACTATTAAACCCCCCCATCCACGACCCTCCCCCCCCCCCAGGATCTGTCCTGAAGTGAAGGCTCTGCAGCCATTTGTGGCCCAGTAATGAGCCCTTGACCCACATCTGGGACTGAGACCTATTCCAGACCTCAGGGACATGGAGGATAGTGGGGTGCTTGTTAGTAATGTGGGGTACACTGGAGGGACATGGAGGATAGTGGGGTGCTTGTTAGTAATGTGGGGTACACTGGAGGGACATGGGGGATAGTGTGGTGCTTGTTAGTAATGTGGGGTACACTGGAGGGACATGTAGGATAGTGGGGTGCTTGTTAGTAATGTGGGGTACACTGGAGGGACATGGGGGATAGTGGGGTGCTTGTTAGTAATGTGGGGTACACTGGAGGGACATGGAGGATAGTGGGGTGCTTGTTAGTAATGTGGGGTACACTGGAGGGACATGGAGGATAGTGGGGTGCTTGTTAGTAATGTGGGGTACACTGGAGGGACATGGAGGATAGTGGGGTGCTTGTTAGTAATGTGGGGTACACTGGAGGGACATGGAGGATAGTGGGGTGCTTGTTAGTAATGTGGGGTACACTGGAGGGACATGGAGGATAGTGGGGTGCTTGTTAGTAATGTGGGGTACACTGGAGGGACATGGAGGATAGTGGGGTGCTTGTTAGTAATGTGGGGTACACTGGAGGGACATGGGGGATAGTGCGGTGCCTGTTAGTAATGTGGGGTACACTGGAGGTACATGGGGGATAGTGAGGTGCTTGTTAGTAATGTGGGGGTACACTGGAGGGACATGGGGGATAGTGAGGTGCTTGTTAGTAATGTGGCGTACACTGGAGGGACATGGGGGATAGTGAGGTGCTTGTTAGTAATGTGGGGTACACTGGAGGGACATGGGAGATAGTGAGGTGCTTGTTAGTAATGTGGGGTACACTGGAGGGACATGGGGGATAGTGTGGTGCTTGTTAGTAATGTGGCGTACACTGGAGGAACATGGGGATAGTGCGGTGCTTGTTAGTAATGTGGGGTACACTGGAGGTACATGGGGGATAGTGAGGTGCTTGTTAGTAATGTGGGGGTACACTGGAGGGACATGGGGGATAGTGAGGTGCTTGTTAGTAATGTGGCGTACACTGGAGGGACATGGGGGATAGTGAGGTGCTTGTTAGTAATGTGGGGTACACTGGAGGGACATGGGAGATAGTGAGGTGCTTGTTAGTAATGTGGGGTACACTGGAGGGACATGGGAGATAGTGAGGTGCTTGTTAGTAATGTGGGGTACACTGGAGGGACATGGGGGATAGTGCGGTGCTTGTTAGTAATGTGGGGTACACTGGAGGGACATGGGGGATAGTGTGGTGCTTGTTAGTAATGTGGGGTACACTGGAGGAACATGGGGGATAGTGCGGTGCTTGTTAGTAATGTGGGGTAGACTGGAGGGACATGGAGGATAGTGGGGTGCTTGTTAGTAATGTGGGGTACACTGGAGGGACATAGAGGATAGTGAGGTGCTTGTTAGTAATGTGGGGTACACTGGAGGGACATGGGGGATAGTTCGGTGCTTGTTAGTAATGTGGGGTACACTGGAGGGACATGGGGGATAGTTCGGTGCTTGTTAGTAATGTGGGGTACACTGGAGGGACATGGAGGATAGTGATCTGCTTGTTAGTAAAGTGGGGTACACTGGAGGGACATGGAGGACAGTGCGGTGCTTGTTAGTAATGTGGGGTACACTGGAGGGACATGGGGGATAGTGTGGTGCTTGTTAGTAATGTGGGGTACACTGGAGGAACATGGGGGATAGTGCGGTGCTTGTTAGTAATGTGGGGTAGACTGGAGGGACATGGAGGATAGTGGGGTGCTTGTTAGTAATGTGGGGTACACTGGAGGTACATAGAGGATAGTGAGGTGCTTGTTAGTAATGTGGGGTACACTGGAGGGACATGGGGGATAGTTCGGTGCTTGTTAGTAATGTGGGGTACACTGGAGGGACATGGAGGATAGTGATCTGCTTGTTAGTAAAGTGGGGTACACTGGAGGGACATGGGGGATAGTGGGGTGCTTGTTAGTAATGTGGGGTACACTGGAGGGACATGGGGGATAGTTCGGTGCTTGTTAGTAATGTGGGGTACACTGGAGGGACATGGAGGATAGTGATCTGCTTGTTAGTAAAGTGGGGTACACTGGAGGGACATGGGGGATAGTGGGGTGCTTGTTAGTAATGTGGGGTACACTGGAGGGACATGGGGGATAGTGCGGTGCTTGTTAGTAATGTGGGGTACACTGGAGGAACATGGGGGATAGTGCGGTGCTTGTTAGTAATGTGGGGTACACTGGAGGGACATGGCGGATAGTGAGGTGCTTGTTAGTAATGTGGGGTAGACTGGAGGGACATGGAGGATAGTGGGGTGCTTGTTAGTAATGTGGGGTACACTGGAGGGACATGGGGGATAGTGAGGTGCTTGTTAGTAATGTGGGGTAGACTGGAGGGACATGGGGGGATAGTGAGGTGCTTGTTAGTAATGTGGGGTACACTGGAGGGACATGAGGGATAGTGGGGTGCTTGTTAGTAATGTGGGGTACACTGGAGGGACATGGGGGATAGTGAGGTGCTTGTTAGTAATGTGGGGTACACTGGAGGGACATGGAGGATAGTGAGGTGCTTGTTAGTAATGTGGGGTACACTGGAGGGACATGGAGGATAGTGAGGTGCTTGTTAGTAATGTGGGGGTACACTGGAGGGACATGGGGGATAGTGAGGTGCTTGTTAGTAATGTGGGGTAGACTGGAGGGACATGGAGGATAGTGGGGTGCTTGTTAGTAATGTGGGGGTACACTGGAGGGACATGGGGGATAGTGCGGTGCTTGTTAGTAATGTGGGGTACACTGGAGGGACATGGGGGATAGTGCGGTGCTTGTTAGTAATGTGGGGTAGACTGGAGGGACATGGAGGATAGTGGGGTGCTTGTTAGTAATGTGGGGTAGACTGGAGGGACATGGGGGATAGTGCGGTGCTTGTTAGTAATGTGGGGGTACACTGGAGGTACATGGGGGATAGTGCGGTGCTTGTTAGTAATGTGGGGTACACTGGAGGGACATGGAGGATAGTGCAGTGCTTGTTAGTAATGTGGGGTACACTGGAGGGACATGGGGGATAGTGGGGTGCTTGTTAGTAATGTGGGGTACACTGGAGGTACATGGAGGATAGTAGGATGATTGTTAGTAATGTGGGGTACACTGGAGGGACATGGGGGATAGTGCGGTGCTTGTTAGTAATGTGGGGTACACTGGAGGTACATGGAGGACAGTGCGGTGCTTGTTAGTAATGTGGGGTACACTGGAGGGACATGGGGGATAGTGCGGTGCTTGTTAGTAATGTGGGGGTACACTGGAGGGACATGGGGGATAGTGCGGTGCTTGTTAGTAATGTGGGGTACACTGGAGGGATATGGGTGATAGTGCGGTGCTTGTTAGTAATGTGGGGTACACTGGAGGGACATGGGGGGATAGTGAGGTGCTTGTTAGTAATGTGGGGTACACTGGAGGGACATGGGGGACAGTGCGGTGCTTGTTAGTAATGTGGGGTACACTGGAGGGACATGGGGGATAGTGGGGTGCTTGTTAGTAATGTGGGGTACACTGGAGGGATATGGGTGATAGTGCGGTGCTTGTTAGTAATGTGGGGTACACTGGAGGGACATGGGGGGATAGTGAGGTGCTTGTTAGTAATGTGGGGTACACTGGAGGGACATGGAGGATAGTGAGGTGCTTGTTAGTAATGTGGGGGTACACTGGAGGGACATGGAGCACAGTGCGGTGCTTGTTAGTAATGTGGGGTACACTGGAGGGACATGGGGGATAGTGAGGTGCTTGTTAGTAATGTGGGGGTACACTGGAGGGACATGGAGGACAGTGTGGTGCTTGTTAGTAATGTGGGGTACACTGGAGGGACATGGGGGGATAGTGAGGTGCTTGTTAGTAATGTGGGGTACACTGGAGGGACATGGAGGATAGTGAGGTGCTTGTAAGTAATGTGGGGGTACACTGGAGGGACATGGAGCACAGTGCGGTGCTTGTTAGTAATGTGGGGTACACTGGAGGGACATGGAGGACAGTGTGGTGCTTGTTAGTAATGTGGGGTACACTGGAGGGACATGGGGGGATAGTGAGGTGCTTGTTAGTAATGTGGGGTACACTGGAGGGACATGGAGGATAGTGAGGTGCTTGTTAGTAATGTGGGGGTACACTGGAGGGACATGGAGCACAGTGCGGTGCTTGTTAGTAATGTGGGGTACACTGGAGGGACATGGGGGATAGTGAGGTGCTTGTTAGTAATGTGGGGGTACACTGGAGGGACATGGAGGACAGTGTGGTGCTTGTTAGTAATGTGGGGTACACTGGAGGGACATGGGGGATAGTGAGGTGCTTGTTAGTAATGTGGGGTACACTGGAGGGACATGGGGGATAGTGCGGTGCTTGTTAGTAATGTGGGGTAGACTGGAGGGACATGGGGGATAGTGCGGTGCTTGTTAGTAATGTGGGGTACACTGGAGGGACATGGGGGATAGTGAGGTGCTTGTTAGTAATGTGGGGTACACTGGAGGGACATGGGGGATAGTGCGGTGCTTGTTAGTAATGTGGGGTAGACTGGAGGGACATGGAGGATAGTGGGGTGCTTGTTAGTAATGTGGGGTACACTGGAGGGACATGGGGGATAGTGAGGTGCTTGTTAGTAATGTGGGGTACACTGGAGGGACATGGGGATAGTGCGGTGCTTGTTAGTAATGTGGGGTACACTGGAGGGACATGGAGGATAGTGCAGTGCTTGTTAGTAATGTGGGGTACACTGGAGGGACATGGGGGATAGTGGGGTGCTAGTTAGTAATGTGGGGTACACTGGAGGGACATGGGGGATAGTGGGGTGCTTGTTAGTAATGTGGGGTACACTGGAGGTACATGGAGGATAGTAGGATGATTGTTAGTAATGTGGGGTACACTGGAGGGACATGGGGGATAGTGCGGTGCTTGTTAGTAATGTGGGGTACACTGGAGGTACATGGAGGACAGTGCGGTGCTTGTTAGTAATGTGGGGTACACTGGAGGGACATGGGGGATAGTGCGGTGCTTGTTAGTAATGTGGGGTACACTGGAGGGACATGGGGGATAGTGCGGTGCTTGTTAGTAATGTGGGGTACACTGGAGGGACATGGAGGATAGTGAGGTGCTTGTTAGTAATGTGGGGTACACTGGAGGGACATGGAGGATAGTGAGGTGCTTGTTAGTAATGTGGGGGTACACTGGAGGGACATGGGGGATAGTGCGGTGCTTGTTAGTAATGTGGGGGTACACTGGAGGGACATGGAGCACAGTGCGGTGCTTGTTAGTAATGTGGGGTACACTGGAGGGACATGGGGGATAGTGAGGTGCTTGTTAGTAATGTGGGGGTACACTGGAGGGACATGGAGCACAGTGCGGTGCTTGTTAGTAATGTGGGGTAGACTGGAGGGACATGGGGGCTAGTGCGGTGCTTGTTAGTAATGTGGGGTACACTGGAGGGACATGGAGGATAGTGCAGTGCTTGTTAGTAATGTGGGGTACACTGGAGGGACATGGGGGATAGTGGGGTGCTAGTTAGTAATGTGGGGTACACTGGAGGGACATGGGGGATAGTGGGGTGCTTGTTAGTAATGTGGGGTACACTGGAGGTACATGGAGGATAGTAGGATGATTGTTAGTAATGTGGGGTACACTGGAGGGACATGGGGGATAGTGCGGTGCTTGTTAGTAATGTGGGGTACACTGGAGGTACATGGAGGACAGTGCGGTGCTTGTTAGTAATGTGGGGGTACACTGGAGGGACATGGGGGATAGTGCGGTGCTTGTTAGTAATGTGGGGGTACACTGGAGGGACATGGGGGATAGTGCGGTGCTTGTTAGTAATGTGGGGTAGACTGGAGGGACATGGGGGATAGTGAGGTGCTTGTTAGTAATGTGGGGTACACTGGAGGGACATGGGGGATAGTGCGGTGCTTGTTAGTAATGTGGGGTACACTGGAGGGACATGAGGGATAGTGCGGTGCTTGTTAGTAATGTGGGGTACATTGGAGGGACATGGGGACAGTGAGGTGCTTGTTAGTAATGTGGGGTACACTGGAGGGACATGGAGGATAGTGCGGTGCTTGTTAGTAATGTGGGGTACACTGGAGGGACATGGGGATAGTGTGGTGCTTGTTAGTAATGTGGGGTACACTGGAGGGACATGGAGGACAGTGCGGTGCTTGTTAGTAATGTGGGGTACACTGGAGGGACATGGGGGATAGTGCGGTGCTTGTTAGTAATGTGGGGGTACACTGGAGGGACATGGGGGATAGTGCGGTGCTTGTTAGTAATGTGGGGTAGACTGGAGGGACATGGGGGATAGTGAGGTGCTTGTTAGTAATGTGGGGTACACTGGAGGGACATGGGGGATAGTGCGGTGCTTGTTAGTAATGTGGGGTACACTGGAGGGACATGAGGGATAGTGCGGTGCTTGTTAGTAATGTGGGGTACACTGGAGGGACATGGGGACAGTGAGGTGCTTGTTAGTAATGTGGGGTACACTGGAGGGACATGGAGGATAGTGAGGTGCTTGTTAGTAATGTGGGGGTACACTGGAGGGACATGGAACACAGTGCGGTGCTTGTTAGTAATGTGGGGTACACTGGAGGGACATGGGGGATAGTGCGGTGCTTGTTAGTAATGTGGGGTACACTGGAGGGACATGGAGGATAGTGCGGTGCTTGTTAGTAATGTGGGGTACACTGGAGGGACATGGGGATAGTGTGGTGCTTGTTAGTAATGTGGGGTACACTGGAGGGACATGGAGGACAGTGCGGTGCTTGTTAGTAATGTGGGGTACACTGGAGGTACATGGAGGATAGTGCGGTTCTTGTTAGTAATGTGGGGTACACTGGAGGGACATGGAGGATAGTGCGGTGCTTGTTAGTAATGTGGGGTACACTGGAGGGACATGGGTGATAGTGCGGTGCTTGTTAGTAATGTGGGGTACACTGGAGGGACATGGGGGATAGTGCGGTGCTTGTTAGTAATGTGGGGTACACTGGAGGGACATGGGGGATAGTGCGGTGCTTGTTAGTAATGTGGGGTAGACTGGAGGGACATGGGTGATAGTGCGGTGCTTGTTAGTAATGTGGGGTAGACTGGAGGGACATGGGGGATAGTGCGGTGCTTGTTAGTAATGTGGGGTACACTGGAGGGACATGGGGGATAGTGCGGTGCTTGTTAGTAATGTGGGGTAGACTGGAGGGACATGGGGGATAGTGCGGTGCTTGTTAGTAATGTGGGGTAGACTGGAGGGACATGGGGGATAGTGCGGTGCTTGTTAGTAATGTGGGGTACACTGGAGGGACATGGAGGATAGTGAGGTGCTTGTTAGTAATGTGGGGGTACACTGGAGGGACATGGAACACAGTGCGGTGCTTGTTAGTAATGTGGGGTACACTGGAGGGACATGGGGGATAGTGCGGTGCTTGTTAGTAATGTGGGGTACACTGGAGGGACATGGAGGATAGTGCGGTGCTTGTTAGTAATGTGGGGTACACTGGAGGTACATGGAGGATAGTGCGGTGCTTGTTAGTAATGTGGGGTACACTGGAGGGACATGGAGGATAGTGCGGTGCTTGTTAGTAATGTGGGGTACACTGGAGGGACATGGGGGATAGTGCGGTGCTTGTTAGTAATGTGGGGTACACTGGAGGGACATGGGGGATAGTGTGGTGCTTGTTAGTAATGTGGGGTACACTGGAGGGACATGGAGGATAGTGCGGTGCTTGTTAGTAGTGTGGGGTACACTGGAGGGACATGGGTGATAGTGCGGTGCTTGTTAGTAATGTGGGGTACACTGGAGGGACATGGGGGATAGTGTGGTGCTTGTTAGTAATGTGGGGTACACTGGAGGTACATGGAGGATAGTGCGGTGTTTGTTGGTAATGTGGGGTACACTGGAGGGACATGAGGGATAGTGAGGTGCTTGTTAGTAATGTGGGGTACACTGGAGGGACATGGGGGACAGTGCGGTGCTTGTTAGTAATGTGGGGTACACTGGAGGGACATGGGGGACAGTGCGGTGCTTGTTAGTAATGTGGGGTACACTGGAGGGACATGGGGGATAGTGCGGTGCTTGTTAGTAATGTGGGGTACACTGGAGAGACATGGAGGACAGTGCGGTGCTTGTTAGTAATGTGGGGTACACTGGAGGGACATGGGGGATAGTGCGGTGCCTGTTAGTAATGTGGGGTACACTGGAGGGACATGGGGATAGTGCGGTGCTTGTTAGTAATGTGGGGTACACTGGAGGGACATGGGGGATAGTGCGGTGCTTGTTAGTAATGTGGGGTACACTGGAGGGACATGGAGGACAGTGCGGTGCTTGTTAGTAATGTGGGGTACACTGGAGGGACATGGAGGATAGTGCGGTGCTTGTTAGTAATGTGGGGTACACTGGAGGGACATGGAGGATAGTGCGGTGCTTGTTAGTAATGTGGGGTACAGTGGAGGGACATGGGGGATAGTGCGGTGCTTGTTAGTAATGTGGGGTACACTGGAGGGACATGGAGGATAGTGCGGTGCTTGTTAGTAATGTGGGGTACACTGGAGGGACATGGCGGATAGTGAGGTGCTTGTTAGTAATGTGGGGTACACTGGAGGGACATGGGGGATAGTGTGGTGCTTGTTAGTAATGTGGGGTACACTGGAGGGACATGAGGGATAGTGAGGTGCTTGTTAGTAATGTGGGATACACTGGAGGGACATGGAGGACAGTGCGGTGCTTGTTAGTAATGTGGGGTACACTGGAGGGACATGGGGGATAGTGAGGTGCTTGTTAGTAATGTGGGGTACACTGGAGGGACATGAGGGATAGTGAGGTGCTTGTTAGTAATGTGGGGTACACTGGAGGGACATGGAGGACAGTGCGGTGCTTGTTAGTAATGTGGGGTACACTGGAGGGACATGAGGGATAGTGAGGTGCTTGTTAGTAATGTGGGGTACACTGGAGGGACATGGGGGACAGTGCGGTGCTTGTTAGTAATGTGGGGTACACTGGAGGGACATGGGGGACAGTGCGGTGCTTGTTAGTAATGTGGGGTACACTGGAGGGACATGGAGGACAGTGCGGTGCTTGTTAGTAATGTGGGGTACACTGGAGGGACATGGGGGATAGTGCGGTGCTTGTTAGTAATGTGGGGTACACTGGAGGGACATGGAGGACAGTGCGGTGCTTGTTAGTAATGTGGGGTACACTGGAGGGACATGAGGGATAGTGCGGTGCTTGTTAGTAATGTGGGGTACACTGGAGGGACATGGGGACAGTGAGGTGCTTGTTAGTAATGTGGGGTACACTGGAGGGACATGGAGGATAGTGCGGTGCTTGTTAGTAATGTGGGGTACACTGGAGGGACATGGGGATAGTGTGGTGCTTGTTAGTAATGTGGGGTACACTGGAGGGACATGGAGGACAGTGCGGTGCTTGTTAGTAATGTGGGGTACACTGGAGGGACATGGGGGATAGTGCGGTGCTTGTTAGTAATGTGGGGGTACACTGGAGGGACATGGGGGATAGTGCGGTGCTTGTTAGTAATGTGGGGTAGACTGGAGGGACATGGGGGATAGTGAGGTGCTTGTTAGTAATGTGGGGTACACTGGAGGGACATGGGGGATAGTGCGGTGCTTGTTAGTAATGTGGGGTACACTGGAGGGACATGAGGGATAGTGTGGTGCTTGTTAGTAATGTGGGGTACACTGGAGGGACATGGGGACAGTGAGGTGCTTGTTAGTAATGTGGGGTACACTGGAGGGACATGGAGGATAGTGAGGTGCTTGTTAGTAATGTGGGGGTACACTGGAGGGACATGGAACACAGTGCGGTGCTTGTTAGTAATGTGGGGTACACTGGAGGGACATGGGGGATAGTGCGGTGCTTGTTAGTAATGTGGGGTACACTGGAGGGACATGGAGGATAGTGCGGTGCTTGTTAGTAATGTAGGGTACACTGGAGGGACATGGGGATAGTGTGGTGCTTGTTAGTAATGTGGGGTACACTGGAGGGACATGGAGGACAGTGCGGTGCTTGTTAGTAATGTGGGGTACACTGGAGGTACATGGAGGATAGTGCGGTTCTTGTTAGTAATGTGGGGTACACTGGAGGGACATGGAGGATAGTGCGGTGCTTGTTAGTAATGTGGGGTACACTGGAGGGACATGGGTGATAGTGCGGTGCTTGTTAGTAATGTGGGGTACACTGGAGGGACATGGGGGATAGTGCGGTGCTTGTTAGTAATGTGGGGTACACTGGAGGGACATGGGGGATAGTGCGGTGCTTGTTAGTAATGTGGGGTAGACTGGAGGGACATGGGTGATAGTGCGGTGCTTGTTAGTAATGTGGGGTAGACTGGAGGGACATGGGGGATAGTGCGGTGCTTGTTAGTAATGTGGGGTAGACTGGAGGGACATGGGGGATAGTGCGGTGCTTGTTAGTAATGTGGGGTAGACTGGAGGGACATGGGGGATAGTGCGGTGCTTGTTAGTAATGTGGGGTAGACTGGAGGGACATGGGGGATAGTGCGGTGCTTGTTAGTAATGTGGGGTAGACTGGAGGGACATGGGGGATAGTGCGGTGCTTGTTAGTAATGTGGGGTACACTGGAGGGACATGGAGGATAGTGAGGTGCTTGTTAGTAATGTGGGGGTACACTGGAGGGACATGGAACACAGTGCGGTGCTTGTTAGTAATGTGGGGTACACTGGAGGGACATGGGGGATAGTGCGGTGCTTGTTAGTAATGTGGGGTACACTGGAGGGATATGGAGGATAGTGGGGTGCTTGTTAGTAATGTGGGGTACACTGGAGGGACATGGGGGATAGTGCGGTGCTTGTTAGTAATGTGGGGTACACTGGAGGGACATGGGGGATAGTGTGGTGCTTGTTAGTAATGTGGGGTACACTGGAGGGACATGGAGGATAGTGCGGTGCTTGTTAGTAGTGTGGGGTACACTGGAGGGACATGGGTGATAGTGCGGTGCTTGTTAGTAATGTGGGGTACACTGGAGGGACATGGGGGATAGTGTGGTGCTTGTTAGTAATGTGGGGTACACTGGAGGGACATGGGGGATAGTGCGGTGTTTGTTGGTAATGTGGGGTACACTGGAGGGACATGAGGGATAGTGAGGTGCTTGTTAGTAATGTGGGGTACACTGGAGGGACATGGGGGACAGTGCGGTGCTTGTTAGTAATGTGGGGTACACTGGAGGGACATGGGGGACAGTGCGGTGCTTGTTAGTAATGTGGGGTACACTGGAGGGACATGGGGGATAGTGCGGTGCTTGTTAGTAATGTGGGGTACACTGGAGAGACATGGAGGACAGTGCGGTGCTTGTTAGTAATGTGGGGTACACTGGAGGGACATGGGGGATAGTGCGGTGCCTGTTAGTAATGTGGGGTACACTGGAGGGACATGGGGATAGTGCGGTGCTTGTTAGTAATGTGGGGTACACTGGAGGGACATGGGGGATAGTGCGGTGCTTGTTAGTAATGTGGGGTACACTGGAGGGACATGGAGGACAGTGCGGTGCTTGTTAGTAATGTGGGGTACACTGGAGGGACATGGAGGATAGTGCGGTGCTTGTTAGTAATGTGGGGTACACTGGAGGGACATGGAGGATAGTGCGGTGCTTGTTAGTAATGTGGGGTACACTGGAGGGACATGGGGGATAGTGCGGTGCTTGTTAGTAATGTGGGGTACACTGGAGGGACATGGAGGATAGTGCGGTGCTTGTTAGTAATGTGGGGTACACTGGAGGGACATGGCGGATAGTGAGGTGCTTGTTAGTAATGTGGGGTACACTGGAGGGACATGGGGGATAGTGTGGTGCTTGTTAGTAATGTGGGGTACACTGGAGGGACATGAGGGATAGTGAGGTGCTTGTTAGTAATGTGGGATACACTGGAGGGACATGGAGGACAGTGCGGTGCTTGTTAGTAATGTGGGGTACACTGGAGGGACATGGGGGATAGTGAGGTGCTTGTTAGTAATGTGGGGTACACTGGAGGGACATGAGGGATAGTGAGGTGCTTGTTAGTAATGTGGGGTACACTGGAGGGACATGGAGGACAGTGCGGTGCTTGTTAGTAATGTGGGGTACACTGGAGGGACATGAGGGATAGTGAGGTGCTTGTTAGTAATGTGGGGTACACTGGAGGGACATGGGGGACAGTGCGGTGCTTGTTAGTAATGTGGGGTACACTGGAGGGACATGGGGGACAGTGCGGTGCTTGTTAGTAATGTGGGGTACACTGGAGGGACATGGAGGACAGTGCGGTGCTTGTTAGTAATGTGGGGTACACTGGAGGGACATGGGGGATAGTGCGGTGCTTGTTAGTAATGTGGGGTACACTGGAGGGACATGGAGGACAGTGCGGTGCTTGTTAGTAATGTGGGGTACACTGGAGGGACATGGGGGATAGTGCGGTGCCTGTTAGTAATGTGGGGTACACTGGAGGGACATGGGGGATAGTGAGGTGCTTGTTAGTAATGTGGGGTACACTGGAGGGACATGGAGGATAGTGAGCTGCTTGTTAGTAATGTGGGGTACACTGGAGGGATATGGAGGATAGTGGGTTGCTTTTTAGTAATGTGGGGTACACCGGAGGGACATGGAGGATAGTGAGGTGCTTGTTAGTAATGTGGGGTACACTGGAGGGACATGGGGGATAGTGTGGTGCTTGTTAGTAATGTGGGGTACACTGGAGAGACATGGGGGATAGTGAGGTGCTTGTTAGTAATGTGGGGTACACTGGAGGGACATGGGGAATAGTGCGGTGCTTGTTAGTAATGTGGGGTACACTGGAGGGACATGGGGGATAGTGCGGTGCTTGTTAGTAATGTGGGGTACACTGGAGGGACATGGGGGATAGTGAGGTGCTTGTTAGTAATGTGGGGTACACTGGAGAGACATGGCGGATAGTGGGTTGCTTTTTAGTAATGTGGGGTACACTGGAGGGACATGGCGGATAGTGGGTTGCTTTTTAGTAATGTGGGGTACACCGGAGGGACATCGAGGATAGTGAGGTGCTTGTTAGTAATGTGGGGTACACTGGAGGGACATGGGGGATAGTGTGGTGCTTGTTAGTAATGTGGGGTACACTGGAGAGACATGGGGGATAGTGGGGTGCTTGTTAGTAATGTGGGGTACACTGGAGGTACATGGGGGATAGTCCAGTGCTTTTTAGTAATGTGCGGGTACACTGGAGGTACATGGGGGATAGTGTGGTGCTTGTTAGTAATGTGGAGGTACACTGGAGGGACATGGGGATAGTGCGGTGCTTGTTAGTAATGTGGGGTACACTGGAGGGACATGGGGGATAGTGAGGTGTTTGTTAGTAATGGGGGGGTACACTGGAGGGATATGGAGGATAGTGGGTTGCTTTTTAGTAATGTGGGGTACACCGGAGGGACATGGGGGATAGTGCGGTGCTTGTTAGTAATGTGGGGTACACTGGAGGGACATGGGGGATAGTGCGGTGCTTGTTAGTAATGTGGGATACACTGGAGGGACATGGGGGATAGTGTGGTGCTTGTTAGTAATGTGGGGTACACTGGAGGGACATGGAGGATAGTGCGGTGCTTGTTAGTAATGTGGGGTACACTGGAGGGACATGGAGATAGTGCGATGCTTGTTAGTAATGTGGGGTACACTGGAGGGACATGGGGGATAGTGCGGTGCTTGTTAGTAATGTGGGATACACTGGAGGGACATGGGGGATAGTGGGGTGCTTGTTAGTAATGTGGGGTACACTGGAGGTACATGGGGGATAGTCCAGTGCTTTTTAGTAATGTGCGGGTACACTGGAGGTACATGGGGGCTAGTGCGGGGCTTGTTACTAATGTGGGGTACACTGGAGGTACATGGAGGATAGTGAGCTGCTTGTTAGTAGTGTGGGGTACACTGGAGGGATATGGAGGATAGTGGGTTGCTTTTTAGTAATGTGGGGTACACTGGAGGGACATGGGGGATAGTGCGGTGCTTGTTAGTAATGTGGGGTACACTGGAGGGACTTGGGGGATAGTGGGGTGCTTGTTAGTAATGTGGGGTACACTGGAGGGACATGGGGGATAGTCCAGTGCTTTTTAGTAATGTGCGGGTACACTGGAGGTACATGGGGGATAGTGTGGTGCTTGTTAGTAATGTGGGGGTACACTGGAGGGACATGGGGATAGTGCGGTGCTTGTTAGTAATGTGGGGTACACTGGAGGGACATGGGGGATAGTGAGGTGCTTGTTAGTAATGGGGGGGTACACTGGAGGGACATGGGGATAGTGCGGTGCTTGTTAGTAATGTGGGGTACACTGGAGGGACATGGGGGATAGTGCGTGCTTGTTAGTAATGGGGGGGTACACTGGAGGGATATGGAGGATAGTGGGGTGCTTGTTAGTAATGTGGGGTACACTGGAGGGACATGGGGGATAGTGTGGTGCTTGTTAGTAATGTGGGGTACACTGGAGGGACATGGAGATAGTGCGGTGCTTGTTAGTAATGTGGGGTACACTGGAGGGACATGGGGGATAGTGCGGTGCTTGTTAGTAATGTGGGGTACACTGGAGGTACATGGAGGATAGTGATGTGCTTGTTAGTAATGTGGGGTACACTGGAGGGACATGGGGGATAGTGAGGTGCTTGTTAGTAATGTGGGGTACACTGGAGGGACATGGTGGATAGTGAGGTGCTTGTTAGTAATGTGGGGTACACTGGAGGGACATGGGGGATAGTGGGGTGCTTGTTAGTAATGTGCGGGTACACTGGAGGGACATGTAGGATAGTGTGGTGCTTGTTAGTAATGTGGGGGTACACTGGAGGTACATGGGGGCTAGTGCGGGGCTTGTTACTAATGTGGGGTACACTGGAGGTACATGGAGGATAGTGAGCTGCTTGTTAGTAATGTGGGGTACACTGGAGGGACATGGAGGACAGTGCGGTGCTTGTTAGTAATGTGGGGTACACTGGAGGGATATGGAGGATAGTGGGTTGCTTTTTAGTAATGTGGGGTACACCGGAGGGACATGGAGGATAGTGAGGTGCTTGTTAGTAATGTGGGGTACACTGGAGGGACATGGGGGATAGTGCGGTGCTTGTTAGTAATGTGGGGTACACTGGAGGGACTTGGGGGATAGTGGGGTGCTTGTTAGTAATGTGGGGTACACTGGAGGGACATGGGGGATAGTGCGGTGCTTGTTAGTAATGTGGGGTACACTGGAGGGACATGGGGGATAGTGAGGTGCTTGTTACTAATGTGGGGTACACTGGAGGTACATGGAGGACAGTGCGGTGCTTGTTAGTAATGTGGGGTACACTGGAGGGACACGGGGGCTAGTGCGGTGCTTTTTAGTAATGTGGGGTACACCGGAGGGACATGGAGGATAGTGAGGTGCTTGTTAGTAATGTGGGGTACACTGGAGGGACATGGGGCATAGTGCGGTGCTTGTTAGTAGTGTGGGGTACACTGGAGAGACATGGGGGATAGTGGGGTGCTTGTTAGTAATGTGGGGTACACTGGAGGTACATGGGGGATAGTGAGGTGCTTGTTAGTAATGTGGGGTACACTGGAGGGACATGGGGGATAGTGAGGTGCTTGTTAGTAATGTGGGGTACACTGGAGGGACATGGGAGATAGTGAGGTGCTTGTTAGTAATGTGGGGGTACACTGGAGGGACATGGGGGATAGTGAGGTGCTTGTTAGTAATGTGGGGGTACACTGGAGGGACATGGGGGATAGTGTGGTGCTTGTTAGTAATCTGGGGTACACTGGAGGGACATGGGGGATAGTGAGGTGCTTGTTAGTAATCTGGGGTACACTGGAGGGACATGGGGGATAGTGCGGTGCTTGTTAGTAATGTGGGGTACACTGGAGGGACATGGGGGATAGTGGGGTGCTTGTTAGTAATGTGGGGTTCACTGGAGGTACATGGGGGATAGTCCAGTGCTTTTTAGTAATGTGCGGGTACACTGGAGGGACATGGGGGCTAGTGCGGGGCTTGTTACTAATGTGGGGTACACTGGAGGTACATGGAGGATAGTGATCTGCTTGTTAGTAATGTGGGGTACACTGGAGGTACATGGGGGATAGTGGGGTGCTTGTTAGTAATGTGGGGTACACTGGAGGGATATGGAGGATAGTGGGTTGCTTTTTAGTAATGTGGGGTACACCGGAGGGACATGGAGGATAGTTAGGTGATTGTTAGTAATGTGGGGTACACTGGAGGGACATGGGGGATAGTGCGGTGCTTGTTAGTAATGTGGGGTACACTGGAGGTACATGGGGGATAGTGTGGTGCTTGTTAGTAATGTGGGGTACACTGGAGGGACATGGAGGATAGTGAGGTGCTTGTTAGTAATGTGGGGTACACTGGAGGGACATGGGGGATAGTGCGGTGCTTGTTAGTAATGTGCGGGTACACTGGAGGTACATGGGGGATAGTGTGGTGCTTGTTAGTAATGTGGGGTGCACTGGAGGGACATGGGGGATAGTGAGGTGCTTGTTAGTAATGTGGGGTACACTGGAGGGACATGGTGGATAGTGAGGTGCTTGTTAGTAATGTGGGGTACACCGGAGGGACATGGAGGATAGTCCAGTGCTTGTTAGTAATGTGGGGTACACTGGAGGTACATAGCGGATAGTGGGGTGCTTGTTAGTAATGTGGGGTACACTGGAGGGACATGGGGGATAGTCCAGTGCTTGTTAGTAATGTGGGGTACACTGGAGGTACATGGCGGATAGTGGGGTGCTTGTTAGTAATGTGGGGTACACTGGAGGGACATGGAGGATAGTGCGGTGCTTGTTAGTAATGTGGGGGTACACTGGAGGGACATGGGGGATAGTGGGGTGCTTGTTAGTAATGTGGGGTACACTGGAGGTACATGGAGGACAGTGCGGTGCTTGTTAGTAATGTGGGGTACACTGGAGGGACATGGGAGATAGTGAGGTGCTTGTTAGTAATGTGGGGGTACACTGGAGGAACATGGGAGATAGTGTGGTGCTTGTTAGTAATGTGGGGGTACACTGGAGGGACATGGGGATAGTGCGGTGCTTGTTAGTAATGTGGGGTACACTGGAGGGACATGGGAGATAGTGAGGTGCTTGTTAGTAATGTGGGGGTACACTGGAGGAACATGGGAGATAGTGTGGTGCTTGTTAGTAATGTGGGGGTACACTGGAGGGACATGGGGATAGTGAGGTGCTTGTTAGTAATGTGGGGTACACCGGAGGGACATGGAGGATAGTCCAGTGCTTGTTAGTAATGTGGGGTACACTGGAGGTACATGGCGGATAGTGGGGTGCTTGTTAGTAATGTGGGGTACACTGGAGGGACATGGGGGATAGTCCAGTGCTTATTAGTAATGTGGGGTACACTGGAGGTACATGGCGGATAGTGGGGTGCTTGTTAGTAATGTGGGGGTACACTGGAGGAACATGGGAGATAGTGTGGTGCTTGTTAGTAATGTGGGGGTACACTGGAGGGACATGGGGGATAGTGGGGTGCTTGTTAGTAATGTGGGGTACACTGGAGGTACATGGAGGACTGTGCGGTGCTTGTTAGTAATGTGGGGTACACTGGAGGGACATGGGAGATAGTGAGGTGCTTGTTAGTAATGTGGGGGTACACTGGAGGAACATGGGAGATAGTGCGGTGCTTGTTAGTAATGTGGGGGTACACTGGAGGGACATGGGGGATAGTGCGGTGCTTGTTAGTAATGTGGGGGTACACTGGAGGGACATGGGGGATAGTGAGGTGCTTGTTAGTAATGTGGGGTACACTGGAGGGACATGGGAGATAGTGAGGTGCTTGTTAGTGATGTGGGGGTACACTGGAGGGACATGGGGATAGTGCGGTGCTTGTTAGTAATGTGGGGGTACACTGGAGGGACATGGGGATAGTGCGGTGCTTGTTAGTAATGTGAGGTACACTGGAGGGACATGGGGGATAGTGCGGTGCTTGTTAGTAATGTGGGGGTACACTGGAGGGACATGGGGATAGTGAGGTTCTTGTTAGTAATGTGGGGTACACTGGAGGGACATGGGGGATAGTAGGATGATTGTTAGTAATGTGGGGTACACTGGAGGGACATGGGGGATAGTGTGGTGCTTGTTAGTAATGTGGGGTACACTGGAGGGACATGGGGATAGTGTGGTGCTTGTTAGTAATGTGGGGGTACACTGGAGGGACATGGGGATAGTGAGGTTCTTGTTAGTAATGTGGGGGTACACTGGAGGGACATGGGGATAGTGCGGTGCTTGTTAGTAATGTGGGGTACACTGGAGGGACATGGGGGATAGTGAGGTTCTTGTTAGTAATGTGGGGGTACACTGGAGGGACATGGGGATAGTGCGGTGCTTGTTAGTAATGTGGGGTACACTGGAGGGACATGGGGGATAGTGAGGTTCTTGTTAGTAATGTGGGGGTACACTGGAGGAACATGGGGATAGTGCGGTGCTTGTTAGTAATGATGTGTCAGATGAATATTATATGTGTTTATTAGAGATGAGCGAGTAGGTAATCGAAATACTCGTACTCGGTCGAATAGCACACAGTAAATATTCGATTCCCCTCCCACCTTCCCTGGCGCTTTTTTTACACCAATAACTGTGCAGGGGAGGTGGGACAGGAACTAGGAAAACAGAGGCATCGGGAAAAAAAAGTATACACTCATTGGCTGTAGTGGGTGTTGGATCCGGTTTAGATGCTTCTGTGAATTAGACAGGGAGAGACGTTCTGCAGGGTTAGAGAGGAATTAGAATCTTATAGGAATCTTATAAGAGCTAAACTTACATCTACCACTGCTTGAAGATTGTACATACACCATCTGTATATATACACCATCAGTATATACACAATCTGTAGTCCATCTGTATACACATCTGTATATACACCATCTGTATATACAATCTTTTTGCAACTAATTTTCCAAAAAGTTTCCCCAAAATTCCCCCAATCTACCTTTCCCATCTCCTGTCCTATACCTGTTGTAAGCTAGGTGTATACTTGCTATACAGTATGCTTGTATACATCTAACATACATAGGATTTTGGGCTCTATATACCTTGCCCATCTCCTGTTATATACCTGTTTTAAGCTCAGTATATACTTCTAACATACAGAGGATTTTGGGCACTATATACCTTGCCCATCTGCTGTTATTTACTAGAAATGCGTAAGACTAGCACAAAAGGACGGGGACGTGGAAATGCAGCTGCGGGTCAAGCTACTGCGGATCCAATGCCTACTGGTGAAGGGCAGCCAGCATGGCGCTCATCCACAATCCCTGGCTTGATGGCAACGTTAAGTAGGTTGCAGGGTACAATGCTGACGAGGGCCGAGTACCAGGAACAGGTGTTACAGTGGCTAGCGGATAATGCTTCCAGCTGCATCCTACCCAAGAGTCTGCCCCTCCTTCCTCCCAACATGCCCAATCTTCTCAGCAGAGTCATCTCACCCTTTCCCCTTTCCCAGGAGTTGTTTTCGGGTCCTTTTTCACTCTTCGACTCTGTTCAATAACTTCCCGAATCCCAGGAGCTAACAGATGAATTTGTGTGTCCTGATGCCCAAACATTGGAGCATCCGCTATCTCCTGCCGATTTTGTGGTTGTGGACCCACAACCTGTCCTCAGTGATGATGACGAGACACAGTTTCCATCAGGGCAGGCTGTTGTTATGTGTAGTGTGCAGGAGGAGGAGCAGAGTGAGGAATTGGAAGAGGAGGTGGTGGACGATGAGGCCACCGACCTGACCTGGACAGGGGTGTTGTCTAGTGGGGAAAGCAGTGTAGATGTAGAGGCAAGCGCAGCACCAAAAAAGGTGGCTAGAGGCACAGGCATGTCCAGAGGCAGAGGACAACTGCTTCACAGAAGCCAGGCCAGAGCCATCAAGGCCTAAAATGTTACCTGTCCTAGCCAATCCCCCAAAACTCGCCAAACGAGGCCACGTTCCTCGTTAGTGTGGAGATTATTCAATGTTTGTGTGGAGGGCAAAATGAGTGCAGTTTGCACACTGTGCAACTCAAAACTGAGTAGGGGCTCTAAGAAGAGCAACCTGACCACCTCAGGCATGTGCCGTCATTTGGAAGGCAAGCACTGGGATCAGTGGGAGACAGCAAACGTAGGACAATCGTCTGGCGTTGCCTCCACTGCCTCTTCCACTGTTTCTAGTTCTGGCGCTGCAGTCCAGACCACCAGCCAGGACACCTCCACATCTGCCTCTGCCACTTAGGGGACTTCACCCTCATCATCCCCTTTTACTGCACCATTATGCACCTCTTCCCAGCAACCCACCATCTCCCAGGCGTTTGAGCACAGGCAGAAGTATAGCAGAAGCCACCCACATGCCCAAGCCTTAAACAGCCACATCTCCAAACTGCAGGCTTGTGGAGACTCAGGCCTTCCGTGACCTGATGGCCAGTGCAGCACCTCACTGTGCCGTCTCTAGCCGTCACTACTTCTCCCGGTGTGCCGTTCCTGCCTTGCACCAGCACGTGTCCCATAACATCAGGTGGGCCCTGAGTTCCACGCTTTGCACTAAGGTCCACTTGACCACCGACACGTAGACAAGTGCATGCGGTCTGGGACACTACATCTCACTCACGGTACACTGGGTGAATGTAGTGGAGGCTGGGACCGGGCCGAAAACTGGGGTGGCATATCTCCATTCCCCGCCCAAGATTCCTGGAAGAGGTTCTCACAAACTATCCTCCTCCACCATAACATCGACCCCAGCTGTGAGCTGACAATGCTGCAGCACTGGCGTGGGGAGACCTCAGCAGGCCGTGGTGAAGCTCATCAGCTTGGGGGACAGACAGTGTTAAAGTCAAAAATCGACTATATCATGGATCAATCAGTCAGTCCAAATTAATGAGCATGTTTAAACTACTAATAATGACACAGACACTGCATTTCCATATCAAATATCAGCCATGCTAGCTCCTTAGCCCAGCTCAGCACTACTGGCTCTTTATTGAAAGTACACACACTTTTACAAAAGGGAAGGCAGGGTTAATGCATAGTTCAACAAAGCTTTGTCCAAAATCCTGAGTTGTCCAGCTTCTATTGGTTTCAGTCCTTTGATGTCCAGCCTTCCTTCGTCCACCCAGACGACCCCCCTTGCTGTAATCTGAAGACCTCACCACGAGGCATGAAGGACAAGACAAAAACTCCATCTTAGATTCCAAACTCCTTTGTTCAATACTATAGGCACTTGGTAGCAAGGAAAACAATTAGTATTTCTACAATATAAAGTATAAGAATCTTGATACATGTTCTCAGACTTGACATTCCCCCCTAAATACTAATTTTTTCCCTGAGCTCGTGAACGCCCTGATCTGTTCCAATGTGTTTCGCTCCACTTCACCTCTTATATGACAACTTATCCCTTGTAGATAAGCTTCCACTTAAAGGGCTTTCACATAGGAAGGTCAGATCCTAGCTGTCCCTAAAGCAACTCCGTGTATTCTCGGGAGGAAACTGGACCGTAAACATGCTTCTTTCCATCTATCTAGTCTCGACCAACTTTTACTGCCGTCTGTGCCTTAGTGGGCAAAGTATGTTTACGCTTAAAACGCCATAACATAATTACTATGAGATACAACACCCGATGCAGCTGCTCATCAGTGCTGGACTTTACAGTCGCGCACAAGATCCCCCCTTCTGGCTAAAGAATCTCGCCGCCCGGTCCCCAACCAGACTGTAAGACTACCTTGTCCCCAATCTCTTAGCCACTAACTGTCTTAACGGACTTTAAGAGTCCAATGGACGTCTGTTTTATTTCCTTTCGCGGACTAACAGCCCCCGTCCAGTAATATGTTATGGCATGAAACGTAATACCTTTCCTAAATAAACAGACGGCTTCCAACTATCTCACTTCACTTAAACTTTCTCACTCACATCATCATACACCTTAAATGCCTCCATATCAGCCTCAAGTCTCATTGTCTAAATCCACAGCCTCGTTTATCATCCCCTTTAGACACGGGATTACACAGATTGATATCATGAACAGGATCAGTCTGTATGTTGCATAAAACATAACAGGAACATAAGTGCAGATTCATCCAACAGTCCTTGATATTTCTCCTCTCAGGACCTCATATCTCATCTCTTTATCTCCATCCAATCTTTGGGTTTAGTTTATAAGTTCCTTCCACTAACTCAGACTCTGGAGGGAAGGGAAAAACTGAAGAATATAAATTAATCACATGCTTTTGATAATTCGTCACATAGTCAGTCAGCACATCATATTACATCTGAGACCATTTTGAAAAACACAATCCAAATATAGGGCTAAGGCTAATTTCTCCTGTCTAGAATGTACCTTACAGAAAACAAATACATGCGACAAATACTTTCCAATACTCTGGGAGCTGCATAGGGGTGTGAAACACTTACTATATACCCATAATATAACATTTTCTTTATTACCTGTATGATGAGTTCCATTAGCACTTTGATGCTCTCGGGGAACTTACTCACACTACATCTTTCAGTAGCCGTCTATCTGCAGTTCCGTCTGTGGTGGTTTTCTTCACCAGATATGCCCCAAGCCATCCTGAAGAGAGACAACTACACACAAGCGTGTACTCATACCATCTCACCTTTAGTAACTGTATATAGTTAACCTGCAATCCCTGGAACAGGTACAAGGGCTTCAGGCCTGACTCTTTGGCCTAACGCATGCCATATGGGCTTACATATATATATCTGACTGTAGTGATGCTAGATCCTGCAGCTGCCCATCCTCCGCTCACCAGGTCACACATGGCTTCTCCTAAACAGTACACTTAGTAAGAAGCTGCTTATGCCATAAGTGGGAACAATGTTCTCAGTACATACTCTCTTACCACCAGACACCAGGACTTGTACCTCCTCTTTCCAAGTCTCCTTTCCTCCTGGACCATTTTCGGTGCATCAGTGTCGTAAAACCTGAAAAGAGAGCTAAAAAGGGTTTGGGTGACTCCTGTAGTTACATGTCCCCTAGGCTTATACAGCTGGGCTAATGGCAGTGTCTGCCCACATGTTATCCTACTTTCTTTCATATCAGCCTTGGTGTGTGCCATGACTTCTGACTATACCCACCTGTGTGGGGGCAGCAGCAGCCGCAGGGTCTCCATCACACAAAAAGTTCTTGCCCTCCAGATCGGACCATAATTCTACTATATCAAACACCTACCCTCAGACATTGTACCATATTCCAGTGATGGCTTCAAGTTCCGCTGAAACCCGTGGAGTCCCATAATAGGTCTCCTTACGCTTGGTTTACCTCATATATGGGGACTGTGGCATATCTGATGCAGGATCCACCATCTTTCCCAAATCAAGAAACATCAAATCTGCAAAGAACTCAAAAAGTCAAAGTTAACAATAGGTTCATCATTCAAATAACTAACAGTCTCTTGTGACATATAATCATGTTACTCCCCCCTTGAACCTATTGTTAACAGCTACAAACAGTAATAAACAGGATGGGGCGTGCTAGAAAACAAATAATTTTAGAAACAACTCAGGTAACCAGTTAGAAAGGACTTGTAGAGCAGGGTGGAAAAGTTACATTAGGAACCATAGAGAAGACACACTACAGCCACTGTTATCTTTGTCTACAATGCAAGATCTACGACCCCCTGTGCTAGGAGTCTTCTCCTGCAAGCAGCTTCACAGCCCACACATGGCTATGCCCCCCTCCCTCTGACTTCTGTGTGTGCGTAGGACTACAGGATTCAGCAAGCTCTAATGCAGAGACACATTCATACAATCTCATTAGCAGAGAAGGCAGAAACACTGAACAAAGGATCACATCAGTCTCCAGATCACATAACACAATTACACACAAAGGACATCACACAGCAGATATGGGGGAGGCTCCTAATTCACCTAGTATAGAACAAAATAATTTCCTCTTGTTACGTTTTAAAACCAAAACATCATTACAAAAATAATCTGTGCTACGTCTTTTTATCAATCAACATACACACACACACACACACACACACACACACGTTTGTTCTTAAAATTTCAAAACTTGGGACACCTTTTCAAATTTTCATAACCGTTATCCTACAATGGGGAACAATCCTGATTTATAGGAGCATGGTTCATCACAAAATAAGACAGAAGGTAATAGAGTATACTGTGTACGTCTTGAGAGGGTCCTGTGTTAAAATCAAAGATGGCGTCGAAACACTAGGGCGACACCCCTCTTCCTGCATTCCATTGTGGAACAATGATACCAAATCCTTAATGGCGGATAGTGAATGTTTACACAGTATAGATGTGGATATATATATACTGCTGAGACAAAGAAAGGTGTGATTAGCATAATTAACATAACAGAACACAATATAAAGTTACAACACAAGTTTAACACACAACCATTGAACATAGACACATAAACAAAATCAGAATATCCTTTGTTCCCTGAACTCTTGCACAAAAATTTCAACTTGGGATAAAACCCCAACTTGTGGATTGCGGAGGCGATGACAGGGGAGTGGCCAGTTCCCCTGCGTGATCTCCCATACCCATGCTATAAAGATTCAAAACTTTCCACTAACATGTTTTTTTTTTCCTTTCTTTCAGATGCAACAGTTTAAATGACAATAACAGACAAACAGAATATAATCATGTCATAGCAAACCCCACTTTATAATCACCACAGATGTTCAGAACCTCTTAAACTATACTTTTACAATTTTCTCTACTAGATCCCAACCAAAGTTTAAACATATAATGCTCTAAACATCATAATAGTGGTATACAGTGAGATCTTTTATAGCTGAACTTGTCACTGGTTTTACAAGGATTCACATTCAACTTCCAAAAATCCCTCTCTTGCTATAGCACACGCCTCTAAACCATGCTGTGAACATTCCATTGTCTCTCACTACCAGCAGCTTGTCCATGGGACTGACTACAACCTCACGTGCTATTAACCTTTTTATTGCCTTTAACATGCTGCTTGCCTGCTCTCTTCACAATTAAATTATGGGGGTTAATCATGTCCCTCAGGGACAGGCTCTTTTCACTTAAACATGGACCATATACATTCTCAACTTTCAGATTCAGTCCATCTACTGAGAACCCTGACTGATTGAGCCACATGGGACAGAAAAACAGCAATGCTGAGTTCTTATTATCTACCAGAAGAGAGGTCCAAAAGCCCGTCCCTTATGGGCTTCAGGCATCCGACCCGTCTTAACCACCATATCTACTATCCCTCATTTCCCGACTCAGGCAAGTAGACACATATATAATATGAGTAAACTTACCGTGAGCGGTTGAGGATCCGGACTCCTCGGAAAATGACGGGGTTCACTATGGTGACGCGCATGCGGGTCAAAAGCCTCTCTGGATCTCACTCTGCGTAGTCCTCACACGGGGCACCAATTGTTAAAGTAAAAAATCGACTATATCATGGATCAATCAGTCAGTCCAAATTAATGAGCATGTTTAAACTACTAATAATGACACAGACACTGCATTTCCGTATCAAATATCAGCCATGCTAGCTCCTTAGCCCAGCTCAGCACTACTGGCTCTTTATTGAAAGTACACACACTTTTACAAAAGGGAAGGCGGGGTTAATGCATAGTTCAACAAAGCTTTGTCCAAAATCCTGAGTTGTCCAGCTTCTATTGGTTTCAGTCCTTTGATGTCCAGCCTTCCTTCGTCCACCCAGACGACCCCCCTTGCTGTAATCTGAAGACCTCACCACGAGGCATGAAGGACAAGACAAAAACTCCATCTTAGATTCCAAACTCCTTTGTTCAATACTATAGGCACTTGGTAGCAAGGAAAACAATTAGTATTTCTACAATATAAAGTATAAGAATCTTGATTCATGTTCTCAGACTTGACAACAGCACACAGCCTCCAAGGTGAGGGATGCCATCCTAGAGGAGATGGCAATTTGGTTTGAGCCGCTGCACCTGGGCCCAGGCATGGTTGTGTGCGGTAATGGCTGTAACCTGGTAGCGGCTCTGGAGCTTGCTGGACTCAAACACCTTCAATGCCTGACCCATGTTTTCAACTTGGTGATGCAAAAGTTTTTAAAAACCTACCCCGATGTGCCTGAGTTACTGGTGAAAGTGCGGCCACTTTTGTAAGTCTACAGTAGTCTACAGCTAGCCTGAAAACCCTCCAGCAACATCTACATCTGCCCGAACAGTGGCTGTTGTGTGATGTCACCACACGCTGGAACTCGATGTACCACATGTTGAGCAGGGTGTGTGAGCAGCAGAGACCTTTGATGGAGTTCCATCTCCAAAACCTAAGGCTAAAGACTTATGTGAAATCCTACGTGTCTTTGAGGAGTCCACCAAGAGGGTCAGCTGTGACGACGCACTAGTGAGTGTAACCATCCCTCTCCTGTGTGTGATGCGAGAATCCCTCATCGCCATCAGGGATAACGCATTGGACACTGAGGAGTTCAGGATAGGAGCAGAAACATCCCAGCAGGATACTCAGAGCACACTTCTGTCTTCTTCTCACCGTTGTCTGACAGAGGAGGATGAAGTGGCAGATGGTGTCTGTGAAGGATCTCGCCTCCGCCCAAGCCATTTTGGCGCAGCCTCTGGCCTACCTAACCTCACCACCGGCCAAACCTGCGATCACCTTACCTTTACCGTCCGCTCTCCTACAATGAGAGCGAATTGGGTCTTATAGGATAATATGAGACGAGCTTTCTAAAGTTTTTATATTTATTAACCCAAGAGGGTCGATACTAGACAACCAACATACATAGAGATATATGCTAGTGGATACAAGCTTATATGGTTACAGAAAGATATGTTACAGTGCAGGAAGATAAAAAATTAGAAGCAGAATTAGAAGCTCCTCATAAATCCATAAATCCGTGAGGGTTCCATCATAATCCATGAGAGATCCATCCGTCCATGGTCAGATCGGAGTTACATTATACTCCTCATAAACCATAAGTCCATGATCAGAGTCTGTAAGCACATGTTCTTCCAGAGCCACATGGCTTCTTTGACCCCACCTTTCCCCCCATCACAGGGGAGAGGGGGCCATACACACAGAGCCGACTCACTCACATGTGTACAGGATATCAGGCCAGACCAGAGAGAGAGAGACCTCCACCCAAGGTCAACCATATATTGACCCCGGGCTCCACCCTGGAATGATGTCATCAGGGCTTCAGACCCACCTTCCATCTTAGCAATCAAATAACTATAAATGGTCATAATTCCTCATCACATGATCTCATACTGTCAAACCAGGGGCATGACGGGGTTCACAGCGAGGTCCCTGACACATAGACACCAAGCGTAATACACCAAACCCATTTGGGTAATGAGATCAGCGTCTGGGCTCTTCCTAGGCCCGTAGGCATACGGTTTTTGGGTTAAAAACGAGCTAATTTTCATAATGGTAACATCTTCCCCGGGGAGATATTATCATAACTCCATAACTCTTTGAAGATTTCCTGAAGGGAAGACTGGCGCCTCGTAGTCTGTGTTGCAGGAAAGCCCCCTGCGGAGCTAACAAGCTTGCATAGATATGTTAATGAATTGGCCAGGAGATGACAATAAGCTTTGATCCTAGCAACTTGCAACAGATAATTAGACTTGGCCGTTTGACATCAGCCTTCACACCCTGCTGAGATAACATGATCAATTAGCAGGAGGGTGCACTAGTGGCAATTACAGACCAGATAAGCCCCCAAGATATACAATTGTGGGTCAGTCATCACACTGGTACAATACATAGATATATATGGACATAGCTGAAAATCATAATTGGGGGGCAGGTTCATCACAGGCGGCGACCCGAGCGATCACCTTGATGAATACGAATGGGGCTGAGAAAATGCCGAACGACAGTGCGGTGACTTAATAATGCTCTCTGTGGTCGGCCATATAAATGGCGATTCTGGGATACTTTCTGGGGGGCAGAAAATAGGGACATGGAGATATGTGTTTTTGAGATCTAGAGTGATCATTACTTCTCCCTGCTGTAGAAAAAAATGTTACAGAGTCTAGCCGGTCGGGAGGTAGATGATCAAACTCTATAGAGTAACCGCGTTCTACCACCTGTAGAACCCAAAGATCTTCTATGTGGGTTCTCCATGCCGCTGAAAAATGGAAAAGAGGTCCTCCAAAATGAATAATGGCCACAGAGAGTGGTGCCCCATAAAAATTCAGGCTTCTTTTTGGGGTCATCCCCAGATTACCACGACCCGCGCCTCTAGGACGGTATCTAAACCGCCGTTGTTGCTGGAGTCTAAGGCCAGGTGTTGACCCTTGACCCCTAGGAGGGGGAGGTCTCCTTCCTCTGGAGGCTTGTGGCAGGAATTTCCCTTTGCCCTCAACTAGAGCTTCCATGAGGTCATTCAGCCCTTGGCCAAATACCTTCCTAGGCTCAAAGGGAAGGGAGTAGAGCGCAAATTTTGAGGCAAGATCAGCTTTCTGGGGATTTAACAATAGAGGCCTCATGGTGGCCATAGAGATAGCCATGCAACTGGAAGCGAGCTTTAGCTTTTGTCTGGACGACTCCGAGATGTAGTCCACTGCTCTGTGGAGGTTACCTTTCAAGTTGAGAAAGACGGGTCCGCAGATAATCAGACACAGCAGTTGAGGCTATGGCTACTGAGGCCTGAGCTGAACTGGCGAAATACACCTTCTTTAGGTTGGAGTCCGCTTTGCAATCCAGGAGTTCCTGAAGATTCGAGCCATCTTCTAAGGGGACTACAGTCTGACGTGATAGTTTAGCCACCATGAGGTCCACCTTCGGGGGAGGCCCCCACTTGTCCCATTGTGATGGGTCTATGGGGAACAGGGACCTGAAGACTCTCATAGAGGAATGTCCCTTCTCAGGTTGTTTCCATTGCTGATGCATGATGCTGGCCAGAGATGCGTCCGCATAGAAGGTTATGTGCCCCCCAGAGGTGGACATGGAGGCTTCCCCATCAACATCCTGGTCAACTGTAGACCAGATGGACTTCAGCAGCCTGGTCTGGTCCTAATAGAAGATAGGTCTGCTGGAATGAACCGTCGCCTACCTGGAGCCTCTCCATAGAGGGGAGCGAGAGGGAAAGCCTTTCAGGGCATGGCTTCTTTGCGAGCTGAGACAAGGAAGTACGGATGTCTACTAGAAGTGAGGAAATGCTTCCACTTTTATTCCGGATCTGTACTCACCAAACCACCTCCTCGAGGAGGGTCTATAATCTACACCAGCAATATGCTTCTGCTCATGATGCTCCTACAGGAACAGAGGTAACAGATTGTTATCTCATATGTCAAGAAGGGTTAGAAATGGTTTAAAACAAAATTTACCTAAAAGTGCTTCCCTCCCGAGCTGCCAGAAAAATCTTACACAGCAGGCTCCAGAAACAGTGCAGGGAGAAGAAGGTTTAACCAAGTCACCCCACTCAGTGATGACACTGACAGCAGGACCTGAAGGCGTGAGGAAGATGCCAAATTCAGATTGACAGGACTCCAGGTGTCCAGGGGGCGAACAATGTACACCCGATGCATATGTTCTGGGAATGCAGTTTTGGGTCAATACCAAAAAGAGGTTCTAGATCTGGTGCTGAAGATTTATAGTGTTAGCAGACTGAAGGACATGTATGATTAGTAGAGGATGAGATGGAGCAAACCCCGAATGTCCTAGGGATCTCCTACATAGGATTCCAGGCCAGGACGCTTATCAATACCAACTGGACTCAGTCATCTCCACCTACACATAGGGAACGGAAGTCTAAGTTTAATAATACAGTACACAGAGAGATGGAGATATATGATACAGAAAGTCATGTACAGATCTGACAGTATCTGGGGTCCGAGTATTAGAGCCCTGGTCTACTCACACACCTTGCTCAGAGACAACTTATTCTCTACTCATCTTCCACATTGACCTTAAAGAGTAGAACATCAAAGTGGCTTCTCTCCTGTGTGAATTCTCTGATGATCATTAAATTTGGATTTTGTTACAAAACATTTCCCACATTCTGAACATGAATATGGCTTCTCTCCTGTGTGACTATTCTCATGTCTAACAAGATGAGATTTAAGTAAAAAACCTTTTCCACATTCTGAACATGAATACGGCCTCTCTCCTGTGTGACCTCGCTCATGTATAACAAGAGATTTTTTCTCCATAAAACATTTCCCACACTCTGAACATGAGTATGGCTTCTCTCCTGTGTGACTTCTCTGATGTTTAACAAGACGAAATTTATCTAAAAAACACTTCCCACATTCTGAACATGGATAGGGCTTCTCTCCTGTGTGACTTCTCTCATGTTTAACTAGAATTACTTTAACTTTAAAGCATTTCCCACACACTGAACATGAATATGGCTTCTCTCCTGTGTGATTTCTCTCATGCACAACAAGTTGTGATTTCTGAGTAAAACATTTCCCGCATTCTGAACATGAATACGGTTTTTCTCCTGTGTGAATTCTCATATGTTTAACAACATTTCCATTATCTTTAAAACATTTTCCACATTCTGAACATGAATATGGCTTCTCTCCTGTGTGTTTTTTTTCATGTGTAACAAGATATCCCTTCTGAGTAAAACATTTCCCACATACTGAACATATATATGGCTTCTCTCCTGTGTGAATTCTTTGGTGGACATAAAGTTGTGATTTGTATATAAACTCTTTTCCACATTCAGTGCACTTAAGACTTTCCCCCCCTTTCTGGCTGGTACTTGTGGTCACAGTCTGTGGTTGGTCAGAAGGTTCCTCATGATTGGGGGGATTATATGATGGATCTGTACTGTGACATCCTGGATGTACATTAGGGGTAATGAGGTTTTCTCCTGAGGAGCGCTCCATCATATCTTCATCTTCCACTTTTACTGATAACATGACGTTTCCCTCAGAGATCGCACTGGGATTTTCTGTAGGAGTAAAAATGGGTTCAGTTTTCTTTTTTCCAAAATACAAAGTAGAGAAATTTTTACATTATTTGGCTGTAAACACACTTGCAGTTATTGATACAGTTTACAGGACTGTATATACACTATATCAGTGACAGCCCAGTGATACAGAGACATTACTATTATGGTTACCGGCCCTTCCAGTTTCCTCTAATCATATCCATACAGCTAGAATACGCCTTTTATACGTTTTATGTTTCCTTACGTTGACTGTATATAACTCTGTGTGACAACTTTTATCCTCCTAACAATCTGCTAATAAAATGTAAGTGACTTATTAATATTAATATTGTAATAATCCCATTATTCTGAATTTGGCCCCGGTAACGGTCACATACACAGTATTGGATGGGTCTGGTCACTTGTTGCTTCATCTATGGCCATGTTGGGATTGCAGTGCCGTGTAACCAACTTGTATTTTCCTTCTCAGCTTATTGTGACCGGGGACGATATTCAGACCCCAAGGGATTGTCCCCGGGGAAGAACCGCAACAAATTATTCCTAGTAATCTGTAGGATCTCCAAGGAGAATAAGAGAGACTTCCCCCAATGTATTCACTAGGACTAATGGCAGGATGGAGACGCTCCTGCCCCAGTCTGACCAGGACCAGAAACTCCTCCCATCTCTATCCAGTAGTCCAGTATTCACACAACGCTCGGCTACAACTTCTGCTTTATGGCTTATAGTTCTGTTCTTAGTTTAATAGCTGGAATTACTTTCTGCCGGAGAGTTACTGGACTGGAGGTCTAAGGGGGAACCGACCTGGAGAAACCTGTGACTTCTCCTTCTCCATTCATGACCCCGTACCTGTGGTAACACCTCCTGGAATCTCCTCCTCCACTTCCCTCTTACACAGGTGATGGCCCCTCATCCTCTCTTCTTCAGCCTCCGCTTTAATATCAGTCACATCTTCTCCCTGATTTCTGGCAATGGCTCCATCTGTAGGAAACACACAGTGATGGGATAGATTGCCATGTGATGAGGAGATGATGGGAGTAGTAGTATCTAGAGGAGAAAGTCTCCGCTCCTTACACTGCTGATCAGTCCAGTAATCCGTCTCCTCTTCTGCTTCTTCTTTAACCTCAGCCTTAATGTCCATCAGATCTTCACCCTAAACAATGAAAAATAAGTTGGTCAGACCAGGATCCTGCAGATCAGTGTCCAGAGCCTTGTATAGGAGCTAAGCTGCAGTAACTGTATTCCGCCACTATACATAGGATGGCGCTGTCTGCTTACTGCTCCACTCACTGTCTATTGGCTGCTGAGAACATCTGACTGGTGGGGGTGCCGGGAGTCTAATACCACCGATCTGATAATTATGGCCTATTGTTCAGTAACTTTACAGTCGGATGTTGATGAGACGTTAGCGCCATCTACCTGCTGATTGTCCGGGACATTCCCCTCCGGGCAGTCCTGTGGAGTAGTAGTATCTAGAGGAGAAAGTCTCCACTCCTTACACTGCTGATCAGTCCAGTAATCCGTCTCCTCCTCTGCTTCTTCTTTAACCTCAGCCTTAATATCCATCAGATCTTCAGCCTAAACAGAGAAGAAATAATGTGAAAGTCACTTCAGTTCGGTCAGGTTTTGATGAGAATTTAGCGGCTTCTACCTGCTGTCTGGATCTGGCGGTATTATGTGCACATCCCTCCATATGTTCCTGTTCTAGGAAGGGTTACACGTGGCCTTCACCTGATGATCACAAGTAGTCCTTATACACTCTGTGTAGTGACCCTCCGCACCCTCTAAAATATAATGTCCCTCTTGCTCCCACACTATGCCCAGGGAACATGTATTCATCATTCCAGCCTTCAGCAATCAGTGCCGCCTCCACAGTGATGGAAGTGATCATTGCACTAAGAAAGGGGTTATGGCTGTGGATCCTGACATGAAGGAGTCCCTGCATTAGGAAGGGTTACTGGTGCTCATACTTACTAGGCTGCCACTAACTCCCAAGGTCACTGTCACTGACTCATTTACTGCGTGAGAGGCGGAAGATTTGGGCTCAGGCGAGGGGAGTATTATAACTGCCTAATTCCTGCTGTGTGATTGATGGGATTAGTATTAGCTGCTAAATAGTCTAACTCCATAGTATTATATCAGTGACAACCACCACCAGGGGAACTAGGAAGATCTGGGTACTGTCCTGTATACAACTAATTGTTGGGAACTAGAACGGCAACAGGCTGGTACTACTAGCACTCTCTGCTAACGACACTTATCTTTCCTCAAGACAGAACAGTGAAGGGAAGACTTCAGTGCCATCTACCTGCTGATTATCTGGGACATTCTTCTCCAGGCAGTCCTGTGGAGTAGTAGTATCTAGAGGATGAAGTCTCCGCTCCTTACACTGCTGATCAGTCCAGTAATCCGTCTCTTCTTCTGCTTCTTCTTTAACCTCAACCTTAATATTCATCAGATCTTCACCCTAAACAGGGAAGAAACAACATTCACTTGGGTTCGGTCATTTTATGGTCAGGTTTTGGTGAGTCTTTAGCGCCATAAACCTGCTGACTGTCTGGTACATGTATGAGTGCAGGAGCGGCGAGCTCCACCCCCTATATAGATGTACCCCAGGACTCAGCAGCGCCATCTACCTGCTGACTGTCTGGTACATGTATGAGTACAGGAGCGGCGAGCTCCACCCCCTATATAGATGTACCCCAGGACTCAGCAGCGCCATCTACCTGCTGACTGTCTGGTACATGTATGAGTACAGGAGCTCCACCCCCTATATACATGTACCCCAGGACTCAGCAGCGCCATCTACCTGCTGACTGTCTGGTACATGTATGAGTACAGGAGCTCCACCCCCTATATAGATGTACCCCAGGACTCAGCAGCGCCATCTACCTGCTGACTGTCTGGGACATGTATGAGTGCAGGAGCTCCACCCCCTATATAGATGTACCCCAGGACTCAGCAGCGCCATCTACCTGCTGACTGTCTGGTACATGTATGAGTGCAGGAGCGGCGAGCTCCACCCCCTATATAGATGTACCCCAGGACTCAGCAGCGCCATCTACCTGCTGACTGTCTGGTACATGTATGAGTGCAGGAGCGGTGAGCTCCACCCCCTATATAGATGTGCCCCAGGACTCAGCAGCGCCATCTACCTGCTGACTGTCTGGTACATGTATGAGTACAGGAGCTCCACCCCCTATATAGATGTACCCCAGGACTCAGCAGCGCCATCTACCTGCTGACTGTCTGGGACATGTATGAGTGCAGGAGCGGCGAGCTCCACCCCCTATATAGATGTACCCCAGGACTCAGCAGCGCCATCTACCTGCTGACTGTCTGGTACATGTATGAGTGCAGGAGCTCCACCCCCTACATAGATGTATCCCAGGACTCAGCAGTGCCATCTACCTGCTGACTGTCTGGTACATGTATGAGTACAGGAGCTCCACCCCCTATATAGATGTACCCCTGGACTCAGCAGCGCCATCTACCTGCTGACTGTCTGGGACATGTATGAGTGCAGGAGCGGCGAGCTCCACCCCCTATATAGATGTGCCCCAGGACTCAGCAGCGCCATCTACCTGCTGACTGTCTGGTACATGTATGAGTGCAGGAGCTCCACCCCCTACATAGATGTATCCCAGGACTCAGCAGTGCCATCTACCTGCTGACTGTCTGGTACATGTATGAGTACAGGAGCTCCACCCCCTATATAGATGTACCCCAGGACTCAGCAGTGCCATCTACCTGCTGACTGTCTGGGACATTCTCCTCTGGGCAGTCCTGGGAATACAGAGGACTCAGGGGACATCTCTCGGGGGGATTTCTCCTACTGGATCCATCTGTGGAGACACAAACACACAGTGACGGAATCCATGAGCTGCCGGAGATCTGTCTATACATCAGACACTTCTGGGGTTACTTATGGGGGGACCCTAAATAACAATCTGCTACACCCCAAGATAATCCTCTCCACCCCACAAAGGACTAAAGGACTCCCAAGCACCTTTAATGGCATCCGAGGAGTGAAAAAAGCCGATAGAGATAGCTGTGTAAGAATATATACACTCCTATTCAGAAAGGCCTACAACCTCCAATAACACTATCACCGCACCCCCATCTGTACAGTCTCCCCCTCTCCTTCTGTCTCTCCCCCCTTCCCTCATTGATTATTAGCCCTTGCGGGCAGGGCCCTCTACCCAGCTGTGCCAGCCGATCACTGTCAGTATTATATCTACCTGTATATTCTGTGTATTGTATGTAACTCCCAAATGTAAAGCACCATGGGATTAATATAATAATGTACAGAGCACCATGGGAGTAATGGTACTATATAAATAAATAATAATAATAATAATAATAATAATAATAATAATGATAATAATAATAATAAATACTTACCATGTGATGTCCGGGGGGGGGGGTCTGTATATAATATATATATCTCCTCTTACCATGTGATGTCCGGGGGGGCCGGGGGTCTGTATATAATATATATATCTCCTCTTACCATGTGATGTCCGGGGGGGGGGGGGTCTGTATATAATATATATATCTGTCCTTACCATGTGATGTCCGGGGGGGCCGGGGGTCTGTATATAATATATATATCTCCTCTTACCATGTGATGTCCGGGGGGGCCGGGGGTCTGTATATAATATATATATCTCCTCTTACCATGTGATGTCCGGGGGGGGCCGGGGGTCTGTATATAATATATATATCTCCTCTTACCATGTGATGTCCGGGGGGGCCGGGGGTCTGTATATAATATATATATCTCCTCTTACCATGTGATGTCCGGGGGGGCCGGGGGTCTGTATATAATATATATATCTCCTCTTACCATGTGATGTCCGGGGGGGGCCGGGGGTCTGTATATAATATATATATCTCCTCTTACCATGTGATGTCCGGGGGGGGCCGGGGGTCTGTATATAATATATATATCTCCTCTTACCATGTGATGTCCGGGGGGCCGGGGGTCTGTATATAATATATATATCTCCTCTTACCATGTGATGTCCGGGGGGGCCGGGGGTCTGTATATAATATATATATCTCCTCTTACCATGTGATGTCCGGGGGGGCCGGGGGTCTGTATATAATATATATATCTCCTCTTACCATGTGATGTCCGGGGGGGGCCGGGGGTCTGTATATAATATATATATCTCCTCTTACCATGTGATGTCCGGGGGGGCCGGGGGTCTGTATATAATATATATATCTCCTCTTACCATGTGATGTCCGGGGGGGCCGGGGGTCTGTATATAATATATATATCTCCTCTTACCATGTGATGTCCGGGGGGCCGGGGGTCTGTATATAATATATATATCTCCTCTTACCATGTGATGTCCGGGGGGGCCGGGGGTCTGTATATAATATATATATCTCCTCTTACCATGTGATGTCCGAGGGGGCCGGGGGTCTGTATATAATATATATGTCTCCTCTTACCATGTGATGTCCGGGGGGGCCGGGGGTCTGTATATAATATATATGTCTCCTCTTACCATGTGATGTCCGGGGGGGCCGGGGGTCTGTATATAATATATATATCTCCTCTTACCATGTGATGTCCGGGGGGGCCGGGGGTCTGTATATAATATATATATCTCCTCTTACCATGTGATGTCCGGGGGGGCCGGGGTCTGTATATAATATATATATCTCCTCTTACCATGTGATGTCCGGGGGGGCCGGGGGTCTGTATATAATATATATATCTCCTCTTACCATGTGATGTCCGGGGGGGCCGGGGGTCTGTATATAATATATATATCTCCTCTTACCATGTGATGTCCGGGGGGGCCGGGGGTCTGTATATAATATATATATCTCCTCTTACCATGTGATGTGCGGGGGGGCCGGGGGTCTGTATATAATATATATATCTCCTCTTACCATGTGATGTCCGGGGGGGCCGGGGGTCTGTATATAATATATATATCTCCTCTTACCATGTGATGTCCGGGGGGGCCGGGGGTCTGTATATAATATATATATCTCCTCTTACCATGTGATGTCCGGGGGGGCCGGGGGTCTGTATATAATATATATATCTCCTCTTACCATGTGATGTCCTGGGGGGCCGGGGGTCTGTATATAATATATATATCTCCTCTTACCATGTGATGTCCGGGGGGGGCCGGGGGTCTGTATATAAGATATATATATATCTCCTCTTACCATGTGATGTCCGGGGGGGCCGGGGGTCTGTATATAATATATATATCTCTTCTTACCATGTGATGTCCGGGGGGGCCGGGGGTCTGTATATAATATATATATCTCTTCTTACCATGTGATGTCCGGGGGGGCCGGGGGTCTGTATATAATATATATATCTCTCCTCTTACCATGTGATGTCCGGGGGGGGGGGGGGGGGGGGGCGGGGGTCTGTATATAATATATATATATATATCTCCTCTTACCATGTGATGTCCGGGGGGGCCGGGGGTCTGTATATAATATATATATCTCCTCTTACCATGTGATGTCCGGGGGGGCCGGGGTCTGTATATAATATATATATCTCCTCTTACCATGTGATGTCTGGGGGGGCCGGGGGTCTGTATATAATATATATATCTCTCCTCTTACCATGTGATGTCCGGGGGGGGGGGGGGGGCGGGGGTCTGTATATAATATATATATCTCCTCTTACCATGTGATGTCCGGGGGGGGCCGGGGGTCTGTATATAATATATATATCTCCTCTTACCATGTGATGTCCGGGGGGGCCGGGGGTCTGTATATAATATATATATCTCCTCTTACCATGTGATGTCCGGGGGGGGCCGGGGGTCTGTATATAATATATATATCTCCTCTTACCATGTGATGTCCGGGGGGGCCGGGGGTCTGTATATAATATATATATCTCCTCTTACCATTTGATGTCCGGGGGGGGCCGGGGGTCTGTATATAATATATATATCTCCTCTTACCATGTGATGTCCGGGGGGGGGCGGGGTCTGTATATAATATATATATATCTCCTCTTACCATGTAATGTCCGGGGGGCCGGGGGTCTGTATATAATATATATATCTCCTCTTACCATGTGATGTCCGGGGGGGGGCGGGGTCTGTATATAATATATATATATCTCCTCTTACCATGTGATGTCCGGGGGGGCCGGGGGTCTGTATATAATATATATATCTCCTCTTACCATGTGATGTCCGGGGGGGCCGGGGGTCTGTATATAATATATATATCTCCTCTTACCATGTGATGTCCGGGGGGGCTGGGGGTCTGTATATAATATATATATCTCCTCTTACCATGTGATGTCCGGGGGGGGGGGGCGGGGGTCTGTATATAATATATATATCTCCTCTTACCATGTGATGTCCGGGAGGGCCGGGGGTCTGTATATAATATATATATATCTCCTCTTACCATGTGATGTCCGGGGGGGCCGGGGGTCTGTATATAATATATATATCTCCTCTTACCATGTGATGTCCGGGGGGGGGGGCGGGGGTCTGTATATAATATATATATCTCCTCTTACCATGTGATGTCCGGGGGGGCCGGGGGTCTGTATATAATATATATATCTCCTCTTACCATGTGATGTCCGGGGGGGGCCGGGGGTCTGTATATAATATATATATCTCCTCTTACCATGTGATGTCCGGGGGGGGGGGGCGGGGGTCTGTATATAATATATATATATCTCCTCTTACCATGTGATGTCCGGGGGGGGGGCGGGGTCTGTATATAATATATATATATCTCCTCTTACCATGTGATGTCCGGGGGGGGCCGGGGGTCTGTATATAATATATATATCTCCTCTTACCATGTGATGTCCGGGGGGGCCGGGGGTCTGTATATAATATATATATCTCCTCTTACCATGTGATGTCCGGGGGGGGCCGGGGGTCTGTATATAATATATATATCTCCTCTTACCATGTGATGTCCGGGGGGGGGGGGCGGGGGTCTGTATATAATATATATATATCTCCTCTTACCATGTGATGTCCGGGGGGGGGGCGGGGTCTGTATATAATATATATATATCTCCTCTTACCATGTGATGTCCGGGGGGGCCGGGGGTCTGTATATAATATATATATCTCCTCTTACCATGTGATGTCCGGGGGGGCCGGGGGTCTGTATATAATATATATATCTCCTCTTACCATGTGATGTATGGGGGGGGGGGGGCTGTATATAATATATATATCTCCTCTTACCATGTGATGTCCGGGGGGCCGGGGGTCTGTATATAATATATATATCTCCTCTTACCATGTGATGTCTGGGGGGGCCGGGGGTCTGTATATAATATATATATCTCCTCTTACCATGTGATGTCCGGGGGGGCCGGGGGTCTGTATATAATATATATATCTCCTCTTACCATGTGATGTCTGGGGGGGCCGGGGGTCTGTATATAATATATATATCTCCTCTTACCATGTGATGTCCGGGGGGGCCGGGGTCTGTATATAATATATATATCTCCTCTTACCATGTGATGTCCGGGGGGGGCCGGGGGTCTGTATATAATATATATATCTCCTCTTACCATGTGATGTCCGGGGGGGCCGGGGGTCTGTATATAATATATATATCTCCTCTTACCATGTGATGTCCGGGGGGGGCCGGGGGTCTGTATATAATATATATATCTCCTCTTACCATGTGATGTCCGGGGGGGCTGGGGGTCTGTATATAATATATATATCTCCTCTTACCATGTGATATCCGCGGGGGGGGCCGGGGGTCTGTATATAATATATATATCTCCTCTTACCATGTGATGTCCGGGGGGGCCGGGGGTCTGTATATAATATATATATCTCCTCTTACCATGTGATGTCCGGGGGGGCCGGGGGTCTGTATATAATATATATCTCTCCTCTTACCATGTGATGTCCGGGGGGGCCGGGGGTCTGTATATAATATATATAGCTCCTCTTACCATGTGATGTGCGGGGGGGGGGGGTTTGTATATAATATATATCTCTCCTCTTACCATGTGATGTCCGGGGGGGGGGCCGGGGGTCTGTATATAATATATATATCTCCTCTTACCATGTGATGTCCGGGGGGGCCGGGGGTCTGTATATAATATATATATCTCCTCTTACCATGTGATGTCCGGGGGGGCCGGGGGTCTGTATATAATATATATATCTCCTCTTACCATGTGATGTGCGGGGGGGCCGGGGGTCTGTATATAATATATATATCTCCTCTTACCATGTGATGTCCGGGGGGGGGGGCCGGGGGTCTGTATATAATATATATATATATCTCCTCTTACCATGTGATGTCCGGGGGGAGCCGGGGGTCTGTATATAATATATATATCTCCTCTTACCATGTGATGTCCGGGGGGGCCGGGGGTCTGTATATAATATATATATCTCCTCTTACCATGTGATGTCCGGGGGGGCCGGGGGTCTGTATATAATATATATATCTCCTCTTACCATGTGATGTCCGGGGGGGCCGGGGGTCTGTATATAATATATATATCTCCTCTTACCATGTGATGTCCGGGGGGGCCGGGGGTCTGTATATAATATATATATCTCCTCTTACCATGTGATGTGCGGGGGGGCCGGGGGTCTGTATATAATATATATATCTCCTCTTACCATGTGATGTCCGGGGGGGCCGGGGGTCTGTATATAATATATATATATCTCCTCTTACCATGTGATGTCCGGGGGGAGCCGGGGGTCTGTATATAATATATATATCTCCTCTTACCATGTGATGTCCTGGGGGGCCGGGGGTCTGTATATAATATATATATCTCCTCTTACCATGTGATGTCCGGGGGGGCCGGGGGTCTGTATATAATATATATATCTCCTCTTACCATGTGATGTCCGGGGGGGGGGTGTCTGTATATAATATATATCTCTCCTCTTACCATGTGATGTCCGGGGGGGCCGGGGGTCTGTATATAATATATATATCTCCTCTTACCATGTGATGTCCGGGGGGGCCGGGGGTCTGTATATAATATATATATCTCCTCTTACCATGTGATGTCCGGGGGGGCCGGGGGGCTGTATATAATATATATATCTCCTCTTACCATGTGATGTCCGGGGGGGGCCGGGGGTCTGTATATAATATATATATCTCCTCTTACCATGTGATGTCCGGGGGGGTCGGGGGTCCTCCATCATCACCTCCTTGTACCGATCCTCGTGTCCTTCTAAATACTCCCACTCCTCCATGGAGAAATAGACAGCGACATCCTGACACCTTATAGGAACCTGACAACACAATGATACAGTCATCACCCCTCCCCCTCCAGGGCTGTTACTGGAGAATTTCCCAGCATTCATTGTTACCTCCTGATGAACGATATTAGGGAAACGCGTTGAGGTTGGATTATGTGATAGGGGGTAATACAGTGAGGGTATTTGCATCGGCAATCTGGCTCGCAGGGATTGACGGAGCCAGTATCATCAGCTGGAATTTGCAACTGCCGTAACTCATGAATACAAGGGACTGCACATCCTCCCTCCCCCTGTCCTGTTTAACCCCTTCCCGACATCCACCATAATAGTACGGTGCATGTCAGGTGTGTAACTATGGTGATGGCCCGGGAGCTTTAAGCAGTAGACAACTGGCGCTAATGCCTCCGATTGGTCCCCGGACCGAGCGGAGGCATCAACCCCTCCGCTGCCATTTTGCCGGTGATCGCCGACTCCTGGAGCAAGCTCCAGGGCCGACGTCACATTGCCATGACAGCCGGGAGCCTTTACAAGGCTCCCCGGCCGATCTGCAATCTCTTTCCTTTGCTGGTCTATGCAGCCTGCAAAAGAAAGGATGATTTTTTGCAATGTATTAGCATGGTATTGCATTGCATTAGTGATCAGACCCCCTGGGGTTCAACACCCCTAGGGGGTCTAATAAATGCAAAGAAATTTTTTTTAAAAAAAAAAAGGAAAAAAATATATAAAAAAAATATAAAAAGTATTAAAAATTCAAATCACCCCCCTTTCCCTAGAACACATATAAAAGTAGTTACATACTGTGATACCCCTACATGTTAGATCTCCCTATGTCTGAAATCACCGGCTCTACAAAGCTATACAAATATTTTTCCTGTTCGGTAAACGCCGTAGCGGGAAAAATAGTCAAAAGTGCCAAACCGACGTTTTTTCACTGTTTTGATTCTGATAAAAATTTGAATAAAAAGTGATCCAAGCAATAACATTTCCCGAAAATGGTAGAACTAAAAAGTACACCCGGCCCCGCAAAAAAAGACGCTCTCTGCATCCCCGTACACGGACGTATAAAAAAGTTACGGCTGTCGGAATATGGCGACTTTTAGAAAAAAAATTTTTAACACAGTTTTGGATTTTTTTTAAGGGTGAAAATGTAAATAAAACTATAGAAATTTGGTATCCCTGGAATCCTAACGCAACACAGAATACAGGGGACATGTCATTGTGGCTGCGCAGTGAACGCCGTAAAACCAAAGCCCGTAAGGAAGTCGCAGAAATGCATTTTTTCTTCAAATCCACCCCATTCTGAATTATTTTCCAGCTTCCCAGTACATTCTACAGAATAATTAATGGCGGCATCAGGAAGAAAAATTTGTCCCGCAAAAATTAAGACCTCATATGGCTCTGGGAGCGGAGAAATAAAAAAGTTATGAGGTTTAGAAGGAGGGGAGTCAAAAACGAAAATCAAAAAATGCCATCGGCGGGAAAGGGTTAATAGCTGTAGCACTTGTATATACATTAGTGGTGTGGATTGTATTGGCTTGTATATATATTAGTGGGGTGGATTGTATTGGCTTGTATATATATTAGTGGGGTGGATTGTATTGGAGCTAATGGAGCTAATGAACAAAATATAAGGAGAGACAATCGGCTGATAACAGAGAGAAGAAGACAACAGCAGTGACTACCTGTAGACTGGGGATCGACTTGCTCATGGGCTACAGGACCTGTGATGATGTCACTGTCATGTGATGAGTCCTGTGTGGGAGGAGTCCAGTGATCACATGATGAGGTGTTACTAGATTACGTGCCGTGCTGTGTTGTAGTTACTATGTGACGGGGCGATACAGACAGACGTACAAGCCACGGGAGAAGAGACTGTGCCAGCACTGTGACCAGGGGGCCCTAGAAGACCAGACCCACTTCCTGCTACACTGCACCAAATACTCAGCTGTGAGGGCCGGCTACTACCAAAGACTCTCTGCCCACATCCCAGACTGGGAGAAGAGGAAACTCTACATCCTACTGGGAGAAGAAGAGGCCACTGTGGAGATCGCTGCCCAATACGTGTCCAGCTGTCACCAAACAAGAGGAAGATGAGACTCCATGGACTGTTATATCCCAATACACTATATAAGAGTCTGTGCTGTGTAATCATTATCTGGGGGACACTGAGGATTATCTGACAGGACTGCAGGGGGCGATACTTATACTGTATATACCCTGTGTCACTTATATACTATATAAGAGTCTGTGCTGTGTAATCATTATCTGGGGACACTGAGGATTATCTGACAGGACTGCAGGGGGCGATACTTATACTGTATATACCCTGTGTCACTTATATACTATATAAGAGTCTGTGCTGTGTAATCATTATCTGGAGACACTGAGGATTATCTGACAGGACTGCAGGGGGCGATACTTATACTGTATATACCCTGTGTCACTTATATACTATATAAGAGTCTGTGCTGTGTAATCATTATCTGGGGATACCGAGGATTATCTTACAGGACTGCAGGGGGCGATACTTATACTGTATATACCCTGTGTCACTTATATACTATATAAGAGTCTGTGCTGTGTAATCATTATCTGGGGGACAGCGAGGATTATCTGACAGGACTGCAGGGGGCGATACTTATACTGTATATACCCTGTGTCACTTATATACTATATAAGAGTCTGTGCTGTGTAATCATTATCTGGGGGACAGCGAGGATTATCTGACAGGACTGCAGGGGGCGATACTTATACTGTATATACCCTGTGTCACTTATATACTATATAACAGTCTGTGCTGTGTAATCATTATCTGGGGACAGCGAGGATTATCTGACAGAACTGCAGGGGGGGGCAATACTTTTGGCCAACACTGTACAAGTCATATTATCTGGTATTGTGATCACAAAGTCACATGATGTGTTTGGATTTTCTGGGGACGTGTTATGTCAGACGGGGGGAGGCTGAGCGATGGGGATTCGATTCACAGCAAATTTATCTAATTTTTTCATGGAGTTTCTATACCACGCGGTGGAACATTGTGGATCCTTCTGTATACAAGATTTATTGCGACCTCTTATCGGCAAAGATTGATCCAAACATTTTTGTTGACGAATTATATTCGAGTCTAAACTCTTCTAAGCAATTTCTGGATTTGGAAATTTCTAAGAATTGAGATGGAGATTTTTACTCTAAGGGCGGGTTCACACCAGCGCCCGGTCTCCGTTATGCAGGTTAGCGTTTCCTGCCCGAGAAACTAGACAGGAGACAGAAACCGGCCGGCAGTTTTCAAACCCAATAATTTGAAGGCCTTTATACTCCTTTATACTCCTCTCCAGACCTGAAGTGATCTCTTAAAAAATTGTTGATGATGTAGACAATCAGTTTTCCCTTAGTCCTAACAGCAGCACAATGTGGGGTATATATATAAGAGGGCACAGAGACCTCCCCCCCTTCCCCCGCGTGTTAATACAAGAGTAAAAAGTACAATACAATAGGGAGGGAGCCTTGTGCTGCTGTTATGACTAAGGGAAATCAGATTATCTACACAATCAACGATTCCCTGTCCTCATAGCAGCAGCACAATATGGGGAGATGACAAGTTATCCCCGTAGGGAGGGTTTCCTCGACTTACAGAGCTCAAGATCGACCGCCCAAAGGCAGTGGCATCCGAAGCATGAGGGCTCAATCTGTAGTGCATCACAAATTTCCTGTTCGTCCGTCGGCAGTACACACACATGGGATATTATCCCCCTAGATACAATTAGAAGAGACTGGTTAACAAGCAATAGTCATTAATTAACAATTAAGGCCCTCCTATAAGAGGAACCCCGCCCTACTCAGCCTCAGTATTTTTTATTTCTCTTAAAACCTTGGAAGAGGCAGGACTCTCTTTCTTACCTTCTCTTTTTGTTTGTTTTTTCAATAGGTTTCATCTATCGTCACAAGCTCTGAGGATAAAGTCCAGCCAGGGGGAGCTGGCAAGGATATGGCTGGCATATCCCCAGGAAGCCTGTGTAATACAGTTGCTTCTGGAGGAGGGCATGGCTACTGTACTATGTAGCGATTCAGCTTGGCTGTTTTGTTTCCCACAGAATCCTGCTAAGGTAGTTGATTCTGCTGGATGAGATTGCCCAATGAGGAAGCTCTGTGGAAACCTGTAAATGCTTACCTCATGTGAAGCCTGCACCATCTTTGATTCTGGCAAAGGTTCTGCACATGTGCAAGAACAGTGAAGCCTTGCAGGACTTCAGGAATGTGTTTGGCCTGGCTAATCACCACCGGCTGAAACCATCTGGACCCTCAGAGCTTCCAACTGTGAGTAGGAGCCTTGCTCCACTGGGAAAAAGCAAGTGTATACTTTGGCTTTTTCAAGTTATGCTTAGCAGCAACATGGACTCTGAGCAGGCAGGCACAGTTATCATGTGCACAACTATATGAAACCACATGCCAATACAAGCCACATCATCAAGGGGTGCAGTGAGTAATGTCAAGGCTGATGCCTGACCAATCCTGCTGATCTGCTATGGTAAAGGCAATGAGACCCTTTTTATGCTTGTCCACTAGGCAACATGGACTCTGAGCAGAAGTATCCGGTGTTGGGCATGGTCTAAGCACCACTTGCCGAAACAAGCCAGACCCTCAGAGCTGCCAACTGTAAGTAGGAGCTTTGCTCCACTGGGAAAGCAAGTGTTTGCTTTGTTTTAATGCTTATCCACTAGCAGCAGCGTGGATACTGAGCATGCACAGTTATCGTGTGCAGGGCTGCTATGCACTGGGTAAAGTGCGTTGGCTGTTTACAACCTAGTGTTACACAGTTCAAGTGCATTTACAACCCATAGATGGAATGGGAACACCGCTATTGTGCAGTTGGGCATGCACATTGATATCTTTCAAACCCATGGGGGGTCACTGTGATTGTACAGATTGCGGGTGTGTTAGTGTCCTGACAAGCCCATGAATACACTGTCATTGTACAGTTTACAGGTGCAATTGCTGTTTGCAGGACATAAGTATTGTGGTTATACAACTTACAGATGTCTTAATAACTTCAAGCCCATCAAGTGCAATATTATTACAGTTTATAAGTGCAATTACTGTTACGGGTGCATCAGAGTGTATATGAACATATATGGCATACATAGGGTATATAATGGATGTATTACACCAGTGCTAAAATGATATGGCATACATGGCATCATTTCTGTATGATATATGCTTAATATATATATACTGGCTTCTGCCTGCGACTTCATCTGCGTGGTATTGGCGTCAGTGATCCGCCTGTATTCAGGAAAATGGCTGCCATTAATGCTTTGCCTATGTTTGTTCCAGCATCTCAGCAGCTTGTTGTTTGCAATGAGTTAGTTTTTCCAGACATTAAAAAATTGGCAAAATGCCAATCTGGATTAAAGGCGTTTGCCTGTGTCAGTGTGACAGCACTGCCTGGCGCTGATCAGTTAATATGCAAAGGCATACACACACCTGAGATAAACTGATGCGAAATCCTATATACTAAAAGCAGGGGTATTTTCATCTCTGGTTGATATATGTAGCATGTATATCTACATTTTTTGAAAAGGATATACTGAAGTATGTATATTTGGAGTAAAGCTCATTTTGGAATGCTATATTATAAGCTTTTATATATCGAGTATAACTTTTTCGAAATGAGATTTAACATATATGAATATTTAATATGTTTAAGTCCAAGGTGGGCTCTACTTGTATGAGTCAAAATATTACATGAGATCTGCAATTAAGAGAGCGGATGTAAAGGAGAAATATTCATTACAGGTTACACATATATCAGGTCAGATATCTGGTGAGAAAATATAATAATGTGAGTGGGAACCCGTATTCTGGCAATCATGTAACGGCCACAGTCTTCTGCTGTTGGTAATGGTGTAATAGGTCTTTACACGGCCTCCACTTCTTATAATGGTGTGGATACAATCCGTTACATCTGACAACAGTGTATGTTATTATACACCCTGCCGGTTCTGTATCTGGGACAGTGTCCAGTTCTAGAGAAAAGGTTCTCGTTTTATCTTCCCTGAATTCTGAGGAAGGAGTAGGTCTTAAATCTATGGATTCACAATCTATCAGTCAGTGGGATCCAGTTCCTGTAATGAGCCTCCGGTTTGCGGTATTATCAGAGTATTCTGTATTTTCCTACAGTGATCTTTCTCTCCTTTCGTTGCAGGTCTCTATATGTATGTGTATATTCATATATATTTTTACATCTGGCATCGGCTTGTACAGTAGCCAACTCCGCTGGATCGAGGGCCGGAGTAGCCAACTCCGCATTGGCTAATTCAATGTATTTCAGGCACCGCAAAAAAAAAAATTAAAAAAAAAAAAAATTGTGATGCTCAGAAGTGTCAATAGAGCGCTTTAGATCACATTATGTATAAGCGGGGTACCCCCAAATACTGCTAGCAGAGTATTGTAGATGAATAATTTTTTTGTCCTTTGCTCTTCTCAGGCGGATATTCTGTTGCTTCACAGTTTGTGGACATACCAAGTTTACTGACAGGGTGTAGGCAACGCCATAATGCCCCTGTCAACTCCAGAAGTAGGCAAATCCTACAAAATCTGAGCTATGGTGCACAGATCTCCAACACCTCCAGCAGGAGGGGTCTGAGCTTTTATTTTATCCATATTGTTACATATTGTTACAGGTTCCTCGGAGGAGATGTCTTCCACGCTAAATAGTGGTCATTCTTTGGAGCAACGAGGAATAGGAAATCCTCCAAAAAAAAACAAAACAAAAAAACCTCCATCCTCCGTTGGTCAGACTGAGGGTTTGAGAAGCTGCACTACAGCCAGTCCCAGGCACTCAACCACAACAGGGAGTTTATAGCGGAATTGTCCTGGTTCAAAAGCTGACGCACATGGGTCAGTCGTAGATCTGATATCTCCATAAGCGCCAGGGAAAGCACAATGATAGTCCATGGACTCAGGCGTGGTCATTATGCAAAGGGGAGCTGGGTGTCCTCACACAACCCTATAGATGTATGTCTGCATGGTCCAGTTTCCGGGAATTACCCTACAGAATGGGACAGAAATATTATATTTCCAGTTCAGACGTCTTTAAATTGGGAGCACCTAAGTCCTTCTACTCTTCAGAAAGTTGTCATAGGTCTTAAAATAGCCCTGCATCTTCAAGGATACGCAGTTATATTATGCCTGGTAAATGGGCTCCTTATATCTCCCTGAAGGGAAGTGGATGTTACTCTTATTCGGGGTGAATCCAAAAGTTGGAAGGAGTAGGGGCTTCTGGTCAATTCATTCTGCATGAAAATGAAGCTCTTTCCTGAAAGAAATCCCAAAGAATATGTATATTGTTAGCCATATAGGATAGGAAGCCGGCCTACCTAGGCGAGGAATTCTCTATTTTGGTGCAATTTAGACTACAAATAACTCTACAGCCATGATCCTCCGGGGAAGACTCTCTACAATATAAAGGGATTTAAGCCATTAGGATGCTACTGCATCACTTTCAACCACTCCTGGTGAATCACAAGAGCCTGGCACAAGCAGGCAAGTGAATCTCCGGTTATTGCAAACCTATATAGCGTCTACAGGAGTCAAAGGTAATAAGACTTAAATCCAGGAGAATGAGGGTCAGAATCCAAATCCTTTCAAGGAGTCTACTCAGAAGTTGGGTCATTCTCAGATACCGGTGCCAGGGCACAATGCAAACCAACAGGTCTTAGTTCCTGTGTCTGAGAGGAAACCTGGCAGTGTTGATCAGGTAATAACCTGGTCCAGTGATCGGTCTGTGGTATCTCCATCCTAAAGGTTCGGAGGAAAGTTCTTGGTAAGGAAACGGAGGAAACTGTAATATTGCCACAATAGGTCCGACTAGTGGGGTCATCCTTTACATATCCTTTAAAGGGCAGGATCTGGTAACGTCCAGTCTGAAATGCCCTTTTTTTTTCTCCAGAAAGGCTCTTCCGTGCAAGTTCACAAATCTACGTTGGAAGGTTGCCAGGGGAAAGTAAAAAAAAAAAAAAAAATTGGCCATGTGGATACTGTAGTAGTAACTTGGAGGTTTGTAGGAAGACATTCTACCGTCTCCATATGAGATAAAGTGTAAGTATCAATAAATCTGAGTGCTCCTCCATTTACACAAGTCCAGAAGTCATTTCATCTGTCTCTCAACTACTACGAGAAGACCTGGAAGATAATACTCAAGGTCCATATCACAACCATCAATACACATCTATAGTCTTCCTTAAAGGGTCTCATGAGACGACTGAAGACACAATCATAAATAGACTGCTGGAAATAGATACGCCAGTCCCAGAATGAGGCAGATCATTGGTCCTAAAAGTCATAAAGGTGTCCCATGGAAGCCATTCTTCAGGCAAGCTTGAAGGATATCTACTCAAAATCCTTACAGTGGCTGTAACTAGGTTAGCAGAGGATTAGTGAATGTCAACTTTTTTCTCGGCTAGAGACCCGGATCTACTAGTCAGATAACTCTGTGGCCATGGGAACATCACCAGAATTTCCAGAAGTTTGGTTACAACCAGGAAATAACCTTACTGGGGCTCAGGTCTCCTCTGACAAAAAAAAAAAAAAAAAATTTATAAGATCCACCCGGTCTTAGTGTATGAGGGGTTTCTTTCTGAACGGTTGTGAATCAGAATCCGTATTCTCGTTTTAATTCTCTCTTTTGGCAGATTCGAAGGCTGAAGAACCAGCAGATGATGCAAACAAGTTATATGAAAGGCTCTGTTAGGATTTGTTATGACCTCTCAGAACAACCTCCACTGGAATCTGTGGGGGCGCTCTCTACTCCAGCCTGAGGGGGCGCTCTCTACTCCAGCCTTTTTACATCAGGGCAGAGTTGGTCCGTGGGCTCTTGTACCAAAATGTGCAAAATAGCGACATGGTCATTCATTACTACACCTATCTAAACCATACAGATGGGACATAAAGGTCTCTGAGGGGTTCCCCCTTCGGTCAGGCAGTATTTAAGGAAGCAAGAAATTTTCCCGCCCAAGGAATATTGCTTTGTAAGTTCCCATGTGTGTGTACTGCCGACAGACGAACAGGAAAGATGAAATTTACCTTATGAAATTTGCATTTCCTGTTCGTCCGGAGGCAGTACAGCACGCCCACCCTATTTGTTGCTTATTGCTTGGGTACCATACTGAGGCTGAGTAGGGCGGGGTTCCTCTTATAGGAGGGCCTTAATTGTTAATTAATGACTATTTCTTGTTAACCTGTCTCTTCTAATTGTACCTAGGGGGATAATATCCCATGTGTGTGTACTGCCTCCGGACTCCAGGAAATGCAAATCTCATAAGGTAAATTTCATATGTACTATGTGAGGACCAGGAGGCAGCCGCACAGATATGTTCCAAAGGCACCACCTTTCCCTCTGCCCATGAAGTCGAGACCGCCCTTGTAGAGTGCGCCCTAAGGCAAGCTGGAGGAGGTAATCCTTGTGTAGAGAATGCCACATTTATGGCTTCTCTAAGCCACCGAGAGATGGAGGATCTAGATCTTTTAGGCCTCTGAACCTTCCTGCCAAATTTACCAGAAGATTTTCTTCTCTTCTGGAGGACCTCATACACTGTAAGTAGATCTGAAGGCATCTACCCAATGCAGTATGGAAATGTTACTTCCTCCAGACAGGAAGGAGCAGGAAAGCTGACTGGCAATGGCAATAAAATCAGCTGTTCTATGTTCAACACGGAAGGCACCTTGGCCTAAATTCCAGAAGAAAGCGTAACTACTCTGTCCTCGAAGAAGGAGATGTAAGACTCTTCTGAATACAGAGCCTGAAGCTCTCCTACCCTTTTGGCCGAAGTGATGGCCAAAAGAAAAGTTGTTTTACAGGACAAAAATGTCAAATCAACCTCTTCTAGCAGCTTGAACGGAGAGTCTCAGAGGGCTGACAGGACTGTACCAAGATCCCACTGTTGTACATGACCTGGCACTGAGGGTTTAATTCTCATGGCCTCCTTTAGGAACCCAGTTACCAAAGGGTGTTGAGTGAAACACCTCCCCAGACAGGCGGACAAAGCGGCAACCTGTACCTTCAGGGTGGAAGGAGATAGCCCTTTGTCTAGGCCATCAGGAAATCCAGGACCGTCCCCACTGGGGGATTAGAGAAAGTCATATCCTGTCCAAGGCACCAAAACTTGAAGATTTCCCAAATCCTTTGGTAGTTTTTGTAGATTCTGCCCTGGCACAGGCAAGGGTCTTCAGAACTGCCTTTGACAGTCCGCTATTCAGTAATAAGGACTGGTCAACCGCCAGACTGTCAGGTTGAATCTCACCAGATCCTGGCAACTCTGCACTCCTTGAGTGACCATGTTCTGGGAGGAAGGGGGGGGGGGGGAGTCTCCAGTATATGCCTTGACTCATCTGAATGAGCTGGGTATTCAAGTCTTTTTTTGGCCAGACCAGGTTTATGACAATCACCTGGACTTGGTCCTGTCTTATTTTCATCAATACTCTGGGTATGATGGGAATTGGAGGGAAAATGTAAACCAGACTGAACCTCCAAGGGATGGACAGGGCGTACACTGCCAAGGGATCGTCCTCCTGATACAGACAGCAGAACTTCTCCACCTTGGCGTTGAGTCGGATTGCCATGAGGTTGTCTTCTGGAAGACCCCCTTTCTGGACAATATGTTGGAAAACCTCCGGATTGTATAGTTGATTGATTGGACCGTTCTCCTGATACGGTAATACCTTGATTCAACTGATCCACTACTATGTTCAGGGAGCCCTTGAGGTGAACAGCGGATAACTGGGACAGATTCTTTTCTGTCCAGGAACAAATCGGATTTGTTACTTTCTGGAGAGCTTTGGACCTGGTTCCTCCCTGTTTGTTCAGGTACAACACTGTGGTCATGTTGCCCGACCAAACTTCGATAGCCTTGCCCTTGAGGTACGGGGTGAAGTGCAGCAATGCCAAGTATACCGCCTTGAGTTCCCTCTGGTTGGAAGATCCTACTTCCAGGCTGCTCCAACCACCTTGCACAGTCCTCCCATCTACACGCGCTCCGCATTCCGACTGGGACGCATCTGTTGTCAACAGAGTCCAAACTGGTTGGACTAAGGACCTTCCGTCTTTCAGGTGTATTCACCTTCTGAGTGAAAGACAGGTACTGGGAGAAAGGCAGATCTTCTTGTGGAGTTCTCTTAGAGACCTGTTCCAGGTCTTCATTACTTCCGTCTGGAGCGGATGGGAATGCCATAAAGCCTAAGGGACCACCCTGACTGAGGACCAGTTTTAACACCAGGCAAGGCCCATCTGACTTCTCCACATTGGACCACGTCCCACCCCCAACTTCATTGGTACCCATTGCTCATGCCAACCAGGAGTGTCTCAGCATTTGGGACCAGTCTCTCACAATTCTATCTAGTCCCCCCACGGGGGTTTCATCTATTTTGAGCTAGTCACGTCTCATTCCAAAGTAGTGATGCCACACAGCTTTGCCGAGCTGTCCAGGATTTTATTGATTCTCCTCCGTGGATATTATGACAATCAAATTATTAGTTGTTCTTTTCTTTTATTGCATTGTTGTTTTGATTTATGCCGATCCCCCCCCAATGATGGAGAATAATTCTTAGTCTTTTTACCCTATAACCCTTACCACTGCTGACTTTAGGCACAACTCATCCAGCTGTTACTTACAGAAGTCCTCCGATGTCTCTGCTATAGTCGGCCTTATCACTGATGGCGACGATAGGGAATACAGAGACTTATACCGGGACTTTGTTGAATGGTGCCAGCAGAACTAGCTCAGGATTAATGCTGGGAAGACCAAGGAGATGGTGGTGGACTTTAGTAAACAGAGGAGTGCCCCGAATCTGGTGGAGATCCAAGGAACATGCATTGAGATAGTCAAGTCCTATAAGTATCTGGGTGTGCTCCTCAATAATAAGCTGGACTGGGCTGATCACCTGGAGGCGCTGCACAGAAAGGGCCACAGCAGACTCTACCTGCTCAGGAGGCTGAGGGCCTTCGGGGTCCAGGGACCACTTCTTAAGGCTTTTTTCAACTCTGTGGTTGCTTCAGCCATTTTTTTTCGTATAGCCTGCTGGGGGAGTAGAATATGTAGTAGATGTACTAGTATGACGTTTGCGGGAAGACCTTACCAAATATAACTGATTGTTATCTCATATGTCAAGAAAGGTTAGAAATGGTCTAAAACCTAATTTACCTAAAAGTGCTTCCCTCCTGAGCTGCCAGCAAAATCTTACACAGCAGCCTCCAGAAACCGGCAACAGTGCAGGGAGAAGAAGGTTTAACCAAGTCACCCCGCTTAGTGATGACACTGACAGCAGGACCTGAAGGCGTGAGGAAGATGCCAAATTCAGATTGACAGGACTCCAGGTGTCCAGGGGGCGAACAATGTACACCCGATGCATATGTTCTGGGAATGCAGTTTTGGGTCAATACCAAAAAGAGGTTCTAGATCTGGTGCTGAAGATTTATAGTGTTAGCAGACTGAAGGACATGTATGATTAGTAGAGGATGAGATGGAGCAAACCCCGAATGTCCTAGGGATCTCCTACATAGGATTCCAGGCCAGGACGCTTATCAATACCAACTGGACTCAGTCATCTCCACCTACACATAGGGAACGGAAGTCTAAGTTTAATAATACAGTACACAGAGAGATGGAGATATATGATACAGAAAGTCATGTACAGATCTGACAGTATCTGGGGTCCGAGTATTAGAGCCCTGGTCTACTCACACACCTTGCTCAGAGACAACTTATTCTCTACTCATCTTCCACATTGACCTTAAAGAGTAGAACATCAAAGTGGCTTCTCTCCTGTGTGAATTCTCTGATGATCATTAAATTTGGCTTTTGAAATAAAACATTTCCCACATTCTGAACATGAATATGGCTTCTCTCCTGTGTGACTATTCTCATGTCTAACAAGATGATATTTATGTAAAAAACCCTTTCCACATTCTGAACATGAATACGGCCTCTCTCCTGTATGAATTCTCTGATGTGTAACAAGGACTGCTCGTTGTGTAAAACATTTCCCACATTCTGAACATGAATAGGGCTTCTCTCCTGTGTGACCTCGCTCATGTATAACAAGAGATTTTTTCTCTGTAAAACATTTCCCACATTCTGAACATGAATATGGCTTCTCTCCTGTGTGATTTCTCTCATGCACAACAAGTTGTGATTTCTGAGTAAAACATTTCCCGCATTCTGAACATGAATACGGTTTTTCTCCTGTGTGAATTCTCATGTGTATAACAACATTTCCATTATCTTTAAAACATTTTCCACATTCTGAACATGAATATGGCTTCTCTCCTGTGTGTTTTTTTTCATGTGTAACAAGATATCCCTTCTGAGTAAAACATTTCCCACATACTGAACATATATATGGCTTCTCTCCTGTGTGAATTCTTTGGTGGACATAAAGTTGTGATTTGTATATAAACTCTTTTCCACATTCAGTGCACTTAAGACTTTCCCCCCCTTTCTGGCTGGTACTTGTGGTCACAGTCTGTGGTTGGTCAGAAGGTTCCTCATGATTGGGGGGATTATATGATGGATCTGTACTGTGACATCCTGGATGTACATTAGGGGTAATGAGGTTTTCTCCTGAGGAGCGCTCCATCATATCTTCATCTTCCACTTTTACTGATAACATGACGTTTCCCTCAGAGATCGCACTGGGATTTTCTGTAGGAGTAAAAATGGGTTCAGTTTTCTTTTTTCCAAAATACAAAGTAGAGAAATTTTTACATTATTTGGCTGTAAACACACTTGCAGTTATTGATACAGTTTACAGGACTGTATATACACTATATCAGTGACAGCCCAGTGATACAGAGACATTACTATTATGGTTACCGGCCCTTCCAGTTTCCTCTAATCATATCCATACAGCTAGAATACGCCTTTTATACGTTTTATGTTTCCTTACGTTGACTGTATATAACTCTGTGTGACAACTTTTATCCTCCTAACAATCTGCTAATAAAATGTAAGTGACTTATTAATATTAATATTGTAATAATCCCATTATTCTGAATTTGGCCCCGGTAACGGTCACATACACAGTATTGGATGGGTCTGGTCACTTGTTGCTTCATCTATGGCCATGTTGGGATTGCAGTGCCGTGTAACCAACTTGTATTTTCCTTCTCAGCTTATTGTGACCGGGGACGATATTCAGACCCCAAGGGATTGTCCCCGGGGAAGAACCGCAACAAATTATTCCTAGTAATCTGTAGGATCTCCAAGGAGAATAAGAGAGACTTCCCCCAATGTATTCACTAGGACTAATGGCAGGATGGAGACGCTCCTGCCCCAGTCTGACCAGGACCAGAAACTCCTCCCATCTCTATCCAGTAGTCCAGTATTCACACAACGCTCGGCTACAACTTCTGCTTTATGGCTTATAGTTCTGTTCTTAGTTTAATAGCTGGAATTACTTTCTGCCGGAGAGTTACTGGACTGGAGGTCTAAGGGGGAACCGACCTGAAGAAACCTGTGACTTCTCCTTCTCCATTCATGACTCCGTACCTGTGGTAACACCTCCTGGAATCTCCTCCTCCACTTCCCTCTTACACAGGTGATGGCCCCTCATCCTCTCTTCTTCAGCCTCCGCTTTAATATCAGTCACATCTTCTCCCTGATTTCTGGCAATGGCTCCATCTGTAGGAAACACACAGTGATGGGATAGATTGCCATGTGATGAGGAGATGATGGGAGTAGTAGTATCTAGAGGAGAAAGTCTCCGCTCCTTACACTGCTGATCAGTCCAGTAATCCGTCTCCTCTTCTGCTTCTTCTTTAACCTCAGCCTTAATGTCCATCAGATCTTCACCCTAAACAATGAAAAATAAGTTGGTCAGACCAGGATCCTGCAGATCAGTGTCCAGAGCCTTGTATAGGAGCTAAGCTGCAGTAACTGTATTCCGCCACTATACATAGGATGGCGCTGTCTGCTTACTGCTCCACTCACTGTCTATTGGCTGCTGAGAACATCTGACTGGTGGGGGTGCCGGGAGTCTAATACCACCGATCTGATAATTATGGCCTATTGTTCAGTAACTTTACAGTCGGATGTTGATGAGACGTTAGCGCCATCTACCTGCTGATTGTCCGGGACATTCCCCTCCGGGCAGTCCTGTGGAGTAGTAGTATCTAGAGGAGAAAGTCTCCACTCCTTACACTGCTGATCAGTCCAGTAATCCGTCTCCTCCTCTGCTTCTTCTTTAACCTCAGCCTTAATATCCATCAGATCTTCAGCCTAAACAGAGAAGAAATAATGTGAAAGTCACTTCAGTTCGGTCAGGTTTTGATGAGAATTTAGCGGCTTCTACCTGCTGTCTGGATCTGGCGGTATTATGTGCACATCCCTCCATATGTTCCTGTTCTAGGAAGGGTTACACGTGGCCTTCACCTGATGATCACAAGTAGTCCTTATACACTCTGTGTAGTGACCCTCCGCACCCTCTAAAATATAATGTCCCTCTTGCTCCCACACTATGCCCAGGGAACATGTATTCATCATTCCAGCCTTCAGCAATCAGTGCCGCCTCCACAGTGATGGAAGTGATCATTGCACTAAGAAAGGGGTTATGGCTGTGGATCCTGACATGAAGGAGTCCCTGCATTAGGAAGGGTTACTGGTGCTCATACTTACTAGGCTGCCACTAACTCCCAAGGTCACTGTCACTGACTCATTTACTGCGTGAGAGGCGGAAGATTTGGGCTCAGGCGAGGGGAGTATTATAACTGCCTAATTCCTGCTGTGTGATTGATGGGATTAGTATTAGCTGCTAAATAGTCTAACTCCATAGTATTATATCAGTGACAACCACCACCAGGGGAACTAGGAAGATCTGGGTACTGTCCTGTATACAACTAATTGTTGGGAACTAGAACGGCAACAGGCTGGTACTACTAGCACTCTCTGCTAACGACACTTATCTTTCCTCAAGACAGAACAGTGAAGGGAAGACTTCAGTGCCATCTACCTGCTGATTATCTGGGACATTCTCCTCCGGGCAGTCCTGTGGAGTAGTAGTATCTAGAGGATGAAGTCTCCGCTCCTTACACTGCTGATCAGTCCAGTAATCCGTCTCTTCTTCTGCTTCTTCTTTAACCTCGAACTTAATATTCATCAGATCTTCACCCTAAACAGGGAAGAAACAACATTCACTTGGGTTCGGTCATTTTATGGTCAGGTTTTGGTGAGTCTTTAGCGCCATAAACCTGCTGACTGTCTGGTACATGTATGAGTGCAGGAGCGGCGAGCTCCACCCCCTATATAGATGTGCCCCAGGACTCAGCAGCGCCATCTACCTGCTGACTGTCTGGTACATGTATGAGTACAGGAGCCGCAAGCTCCACCCCCTATATAGAAGTGCCCCAGGACTCAGCAGCGCCATCTACCTGCTGACTGTCTGGTACATGTATGAGTACAGGAGCGGTGAGCTCCACCCCCTATATAGATATACCCCAGGACTCAGCAGCGCCATCTACCTGCTGACTGTCTGGTACATGTATGAGTGCAGGAGCGGCGAGCTCCACCCCCTATATAGATGTACCCCAGGACTCAGCAGCGCCATCTACCTGCTGACTGTCTGGTACATGTATGAGTGCAGGAGCGGTGAGCTCCACCCCCTATATAGATGTGCCCCAGGACTCAGCAGCGCCATCTACCTGCTGACTGTCTGGTACATGTATGAGTACAGGAGCTCCACCCCCTATATAGATGTACCCCTGGACTCAGCAGCGCCATCTACCTGCTGACTGTCTGGGACATGTATGAGTGCAGGAGCGGCGAGCTCCACCCCCTATATAGATGTACCCCAGGACTCAGCAGCGCCATCTACCTGCTGACTGTCTGGTACATGTATGAGTGCAGGAGCTCCACCCCCTACATAGATGTATCCCAGGACTCAGCAGTGCCATCTACCTGCTGACTGTCTGGTACATGTATGAGTACAGGAGCTCCACCCCCTATATAGATGTACCCCTGGACTCAGCAGCGCCATCTACCTGCTGACTGTCTGGGACATGTATGAGTGCAGGAGCGGCGAGCTCCACCCCCTATATAGATGTACCCCAGGACTCAGCAGTGCCATCTACCTGCTGACTGTCTGGGACATTCTCCTCTGGGCAGTCCTGGGAATACAGAGGACTCAGGGGACATCTCTCGGGAGGATTTCTCCTACTGGATCCATCTGTGGAGACACAAACACACAGTGACGGAATCCATGAGCTGCCGGAGATCTGTCTATACATCAGACACTTCTGGGGTTACTTATGGGGGGACCCTAAATAACAATCTGCTACACCCCAAGATAATCCTCTCCACCCCACAAAGGACTAAAGGACTCCCAAGCACCTTTAATGGCATCCGAGGAGTGAAAAAAGCCGATAGAGATAGCTGTGTAAGAATATATACACTCCTATTCAGAAAGGCCTACAACCTCCAATAACACTATCACCGCACCCCCATCTGTACAGTCTCCCCCTCTCCTTCTGTCTCTCCCCCCTTCCCTCATTGATTATTAGCCCTTGCGGGCAGGGCCCTCTACCCAGCTGTGCCAGCCGATCACTGTCAGTATTATATCTACCTGTATATTCTGTGTATTGTATGTAACTCCCAAATGTAAAGCACCATGGGATTAATATAATAATGTACAGAGCACCATGGGAGTAATGGTACTATATAAATAAACAATAATAATAATAATAATAATAATAATGATAATAATAATAATAAATACTTACCATGTGATGTCCGGGGGGGGGGGTCTGTATATAATATATATATCTGTCCTTACCATGTGATGTCCGGGGGGGCCGGGGGTCTGTATATAATATATATATCTCCTCTTACCATGTGATGTCCGGGGGGGCCGGGGGTCTGTATATAATATATATATCTCCTCTTACCATGTGATGTCCGGGGGGGGGGGGTCTGTATATAATATATATATCTCCTCTTACCATGTGATGTGCGGGGGGGCCGGGGGTCTATATATAATATATATATCTCCTCTTACCATGTGATGTCCGGGGGGGCCGGGGGTCTGTATATAATATATATATCTCCTCTTACCATGTGATGTGCGGGGGGGCCGGGGGTCTGTATATAATATATATATCTCCTCTTACCATGTGATGTCCGGGGGGGCCGGGGGTCTGTATATAATATATATGTCTCCTCTTACCATGTGATGTCCGGGGGGGCCGGGGGTCTGTATTAAATATATATATCTCCTCTTACCATGTGATGTCCGGGGGGAGCCGGGGGTCTGTATATAATATATATATCTCCTCTTACCATGTGATGTCCGGGGGGGCCGGGGGTCTGTATATAATATATATATCTCCTCTTACCATGTGATGTCTGGGGGGGCCGGGGGTCTGTATATAATATATATATCTCCTCTTACCATGTGATGTCCGGGGGGGCCGGGGGTCTGTATATAATATATATATCTCCTCTTACCATGTGATGTCCGGGGGGGCCGGGGGTCCTCCATCATCACCTCCTTGTACCGATCCTCGTGTCCTTCTAAATACTCCCACTCCTCCATGGAGAAATAGACAGCGACATCCTGACACCTTATAGGAACCTGACAACACAATGATACAGTCATCACCCCTCCCCCTCCAGGGCTGTTACTGGAGAATTTCCCAGCATTCATTGTTACCTCCTGATGAACGATATTAGGGAAACGCGTTGAGGTTGGATTATGTGATAGGGGGTAATACAGTGAGGGTATTTGCATCGGCAATCTGGCTCGCAGGGATTGACGGAGCCAGTATCATCAGCTGGAATTTGCAACTGCCGTAACTCATGAATACAAGGGACTGCACATCCTCCCTCCCCCTGTCCTGTTTAACCCCTTCCCGACATCCACCATAATAGTACGGTGCATGTCAGGTGTGTAACTATGGTGATGGCCCGGGAGCTTTAAGCAGTAGACAACTGGCGCTAATGCCTCCGATTGGTCCCCGGACCGAGCGGAGGCATCAACCCCTCCGCTGCCATTTTGCCGGTGATCGCCGACTCCTGGAGCAAGCTCCAGGGCCGACGTCACATTGCCATGACAGCCGGGAGCCTTTACAAGGCTCCCCGGCCGATCTGCAATCTCTTTCCTTTGCTGGTCTATGCAGCCTGCAAAAGAAAGGATGATTTTTTGCAATGTATTAGCATGGTATTGCATTGCATTAGTGATCAGACCCCCTGGGGTTCAACACCCCTAGGGGGTCTAATAAATGCAAAGAAATTCTTTTTTTTAAAAAAAAGGAAAAAAATATATAAAAAAAATATAAAAAGTATTAAAAATTCAAATCACCCCCCTTTCCCTAGAACACATATAAAAGTAGTTACATACTGTGATACCCCTACATGTTAGATCTCCCTATGTCTGAAATCACCGGCTCTACAAAGCTATACAAATATTTTTCCTGTTCGGTAAACGCCGTAGCGGGAAAAATAGTCAAAAGTGCCAAACCGATGTTTTTTCACTGTTTTGATTCTGATAAAAATTTGAATAAAAAGTGATCCAAGCAATAACATTTCCCGAAAATGGTAGAACTACAAAGTACACCCGGCCCCGCAAAAAAAGACGCTCTCTGCATCCCCGTACACGGACGTATAAAAAAGTTACGGCTGTCGGAATATGGCGACTTTTAGAAAAAATTTTTTTAACACAGTTTTGGATTTTTTTTAAGGGTGAAAATGTAAATAAAACTATAGAAATTTGGTATCCCTGGAATCCTAACGCAACACAGAATACAGGGGACATGTCATTGTGGCTGCGCAGTGAACGCCGTAAAACCAAAGCCCGTAAGAAAGTCGCAGAAATGCATTTTTTCTTCAAATCCACCCCATTCTGAATTATTTTCCAGCTTCCCAGTACATTCTACAGAATAATTAATGGCGGCATCAGGAAGAAAAATTTGTCCCGCAAAAATTAAGACCTCATATGGCTCTGGGAGTGGAGAAATAAAAAAGTTATGGGGTTTAGAAGGAGGGGAGTCAAAAACGAAAATCAAAAAATGCCATCGGCGGGAAAGGGTTAATAGCTGTAGCACTTGTATATATATTAGTGGTGTGGATTGTATTGGCTTGTATATATATTAGTGGTGTGGATTGTATTGGCTTGTATATATATTAGTGGTGTGGATTGTATTGGCTTGTATATACATTAGTGGGGTGGATTGTATTGGCTTGTATATATATTAGTGGTGTGGATTGTATTGGCTTGTATATATATTAGTGACGTGGATTGTATTGGCTTGTATATACATTAGTGACGTGGATTGTATTGGCTTGTATATACATTAGTGGTGTGGATTGTATTGGCTTGTATATATATTAGTGGTGTGGATTGTATTGGCTTGTATATATATTAGTGGTGTGGATTGTATTGGCTTGTATATACATTAGTGGTGTGGATTGTATTGGCTTGTATATATATTAGTGACGTGGATTGTATTGGCTTGTATATACATTAGTGGTGTGGATTGTATTGGCTTGTATATACATTAGTGGGGTGGATTGTATTGGCTTGTATATACATTAGTGGGGTGGATTGTATTGGCTTGTATATACATTAGTGGTGTGGATTGTATTGGCTTGTATATACATTAGTGGTGTGGATTGTATTGGCTTGTATATACATTAGTGATGTGGATTGTATTGGCTTGTATATACATTAGTGATGTGGATTGTATTGGCTTGTATATATATTAGTGGGGTGGATTGTATTGGCTTGTATATATATTAGTGGTGTGGATTGTATTGGCTTGTATATACATTAGTGGTGTGGATTGTATTGGCTTGTATATACATTAGTGGTGTGGATTGTATTGGCTTGTATATATATTAGTGACGTGGATTGTATTGGCTTGTATATACATTAGTGGTGTGGATTGTATTGGCTTGTATATACATTAGTGGGGTGGATTGTATTGGCTTGTATATACATTAGTGGGGTGGATTGTATTGGCTTGTATATACATTAGTGGTGTGGATTGTATTGGCTTGTATATACATTAGTGGTGTGGATTGTATTGGCTTGTATATACATTAGTGGTGTGGATTGTATTGGCTTGTATATACATTAGTGGGGTGGATTGTATTGGCTTGTATATACATTAGTGGGGTGGATTGTATTGGCTTGTATATATATTAGTGGTGTGGATTGTATTGGCTTGTATATACATTAGTGGTGTGGATTGTATTGGCTTGTATATACATTAGTGGTGTGGATTGTATTGGCTTGTATATACATTAGTGGGGTGGATTGTATTGGCTTGTATATACATTAGTGGTGTGGATTGTATTGGCTTGTATATACATTAGTGGTGTGGATTGTATTGGCTTGTATATACATTAGTGGTGTGGATTGTATTGGCTTGTATATACATTAGTGATGTGGATTGTATTGGCTTGTATATACATTAGTGGTGTGGATTGTATTGGCTTGTATATACATTAGTGGTGTGGATTGTATTGGCTTGTATATACATTAGTGGTGTGGATTGTATTGGCTTGTATATACATTAGTGGTGTGGATTGTATTGGCTTGTATATACATTAGTGGTGTGGATTGTATTGGCTTGTATATACATTAGTGATGTGGATTGTATTGGCTTGTATATACATTAGTGGTGTGGATTGTATTGGCTTGTATATATATTAGTGGTGTGGATTGTATTGGCTTGTATATATATTAGTGGTGTGGATTGTATTGGCTTGTATATATATTAGTGGTGTGGATTGTATTGGCTTGTATATATATTAGTGATGTGGATTGTATTGGCTTGTATATATATTAGTGGGGTGGATTGTATTGGCTTGTATATACATTAGTGGTGTGGATTGTATTGGCTTGTATATACATTAGTGGTGTGGATTGTATTGGCTTGTATATACATTAGTGGTGTGGATTGTATTGGCTTGTATATATATTAGTGGTGTGGATTGTATTGGCTTGTATATATATTAGTGGTGTGGATTGTATTGGCTTGTATATATATTAGTGGTGTGGATTGTATTGGCTTGTATATATATTAGTGATGTGGATTGTATTGGCTTGTATATATATTAGTGGGGTGGATTGTATTGGCTTGTATATACATTAGTGGGGTGGATTGTATTGGCTTGTATATATATTAGTGGTGTGGATTGTATTGGCTTGTATATATATTAGTGGGGTGGATTGTATTGGCTTGTATATATATTAGTGGTGTGGATTGTATTGGCTTGTATATACATTAGTGGTGTGGATTGTATTGGCTTGTATATATATTAGTGGTGTGGATTGTATTGGCTTGTATATACATTAGTGGTGTGGATTGTATTGGCTTGTATATATATTAGTGGTGTGGATTGTATTGGCTTGTATATATATTAGTGGTGTGGATTGTATTGGCTTGTATATATATTAGTGGGGTGGATTGTATTGGCTTGTATATACATTAGTGGTGTGGATTGTATTGGCTTGTATATATATTAGTGGGGTGGATTGTATTGGCTTGTATATACATTAGTGGTGTGGATTGTATTGGCTTGTATATACATTAGTGGTGTGGATTGTATTGGCTTGTATATATATTAGTGGTGTGGATTGTATTGGCTTGTATATATATTAGTGGTGTGGATTGTATTGGCTTGTATATACATTAGTGGTGTGGATTGTATTGGCTTGTATATACATTAGTGGTGTGGATTGTATTGGCTTGTATATACATTAGTGGGGTGGATTGTATTGGCTTGTATATACATTAGTGGTGTGGATTGTATTGGCTTGTATATACATTAGTGGGGTGTACAGGAGCGCAGGGCGGTGAGACGCTTATAGGAGACTCTCCATGTAGGTGGTGCCGGGGGGGGGGGGGTATAGGGGCCCTCTAGTCACACCCTGATATCTCAGCCTCCAACTGCACCAAGACCTAGAAGGAAACTCACTGATATTATAAGGGGAGCTAATGAACAAAATATAAGGAGAGACAATCGGCTGATAACAGAGAGAAGAAGACAACAGCAGTGACTACCTGTAGACTGGGGATCGACTTGCTCATGGGCTACAGGACCTGTGATGATGTCACTGTCATGTGATGAGTCCTGTGTGGGAGGAGTCCAGTGATCACATGATGAGGTGTTACTAGATTACGTGCCGTGCTGTGTTGTAGTTACTATGTGACGGGGCGATACAGACAGACGTACAAGCCACGGGAGAAGAGACTGTGCCAGCACTGTGACCAGGGGGCCCTAGAAGACCAGACCCACTTCCTGCTACACTGCACCAAATACTCAGCTGTGAGGGCCATCTACTACCAAAGACTCTCTGCCAACATCCCAGACTGGGAGAAGAGGAAACTCTACATCCTACTGGGAGAAGAAGAGGCCACTGTGGAGATCGCTGCCCAATACGTGTCCAGCTGTCACCAAACCAGAGGAAGATGAGACTCCACGGACTGTTATATTTATCCCAATACACCCGCCCCACCCCCACCTCCCCATATAGCAGTCACCAACGAAGAGGAAGATGAGACTCCACGGACTGTTATATTTATCCCAATACACCCGCCCCACCCCCACCTCCCCATATAGCAGTCACCAACGAAGAGGAAGATGAGACTCCATGGACTGTTATATTTATCCCAATTCACCCGCCCCACCCCCACCTCCCCATATAGCAGCCACCAACTAAGAGGAAGGTGAGACTCCACGGACTGTTATACCCCTAACCACCCCCACCACACTTCCATAAACTCAACCATGACCCACATCTGGGGCTGAGACCTATTCCAGACCTCATGGACATGGGACATGGGGGATAATGCGGTGCTTGTTAGTAATGAACCGTCATATGAATATTATATCTGCTGAAATGCAAGGGACACGGCCACAAATACTAAGGTAGATTACCACCATCTGTTATTGGTCTCTAAGTATCAGAATGGATCATTTTATTATCTGCCCAAAATACAGAAGTCGTTGGTTAAACCCCCCGGGAGACGATTATTTCAGGGGTCCAATTTGTCTCCCTACAGTGACCTTTCCCTACAGGACTAAGCGATTCTCTGACCTTCCTATTGGAGAGATTCCGGTCATTTCCTTATCTATCCGATAACTCTCTATTGTGTCATGAGCAGATACAGTGTTGGCCAAAAGTATTGGCACCCCTGCAATTCTGTCAGATAATCCTCGTGTTCTTCCAGATAATGATTACAGTCACAAATTCTTTGGTATTTTCTTCATTTAATTTATCTTCAATAGAAAACCACAAAAAGAATTGTCAAAAAGCCAAATTGGATATAATTCCACAGCAAACATAAAAAAGGGGGTGGACAAAAGTATTGGCACTGTTTGAAAAATCATGTGATGTTTCTCTAATTTGTGTCATTACCAGCACCTGTTACTTACCTGAGGCACCTAACAGGTGGTGGCAATAACTAATTCACACTTGCAGCCAGTAGAAATGGATTAAAGTTGACTCCACCTCTGTCCTGTGTCCTTGTGTGACCACATTGAGCATGGAGAAAAGAAAGAAGACCAAAGAACTGTCTGAGGACTTGAGAAGCAAAATTGTGAGGAAGCCTGAGCAATCTCAAGGCTACGAGTCCATCTCCAAAGCCCTGAATGTGCCTGTGTCTACCGTGCGCAGTGTCATCAAGAAGTGTAAAGCCCGTGGCCCTGTGGCTAACCTCCCAAGATGTGGACGCAAAAGAATCACTGACCAGAGATTTCACCGCAAGATTGTGCGGATGGCGGATAAAGAACCTCGACTAACATCCAAACAAGTCCAAGCTGCCCTGCAGTCCGAGGGTACAACAGTGTCACCCCGTACTATCCAGCGTCAGCGTCTGAATGAGAAGGGACTGTATGGTAGGAGACCCAGGAAGACCCCACTTCTTACCCACAGACAGAAGCCAGGCTGGAGTTTGCCAAAACTTACCTGAGAAAGCCAAAACCGTTCTGGAAGAATGTTCTCTGGTCAGAGGAGACAAAAGTAGGAAAAGGCCTCAACATAGAGATTACAGGGAAAAAAGAGAAGAAGACGCCCCCTACAGTCAGACATGGCGGAGGTCCCTGATGGTTTGGGGTTGCTTTGCTGCCTCTGGCACTGGACTGCTTGACCGTGTGCATGGCATTATGAAGTCTGAAGATGACCAACACATTGTGCAGCATCATGTAGGGCCCAGTGTGAGAAAGCGGGGTCTCCCTCAGAGGTCAGGGCTCTTCCAGCAGGACAAGGACCCAAAACACACTTCAGGTCAGCACTAGAAAATGGTGGTGAGAGAAAGCCCTGGAGACTTGTAAAGTGGCAGCAATGAGTCCAGCCCTGAATCCCATAGAACACCTGTGGGGGAGGGGGAGAGATCTCTTGGTGGCAGTTTGGAGAAGGCCCCCTTCACATCTCAGGGGGGACCGCGAGCAGTTTGCCAAAGAAGAAGGGTCTAAGATTCCAGCAGAGCCTTGTAAGAAACTCATTGCTGGTTAGCGGAAGCGGTTGTGCGCAGTTATTGTGTCTAAAGGTTGTGCTACCAAGTATTAGGCTGAGGGCGCCAATACTTCTGTCCGCACCAGTTCTGGAGTTTTGTGTAAAACGATCAATGATGTGACTTTTTTTCATTCTCTTTTGTGTTTTTTTCATTGCAAGCAAAATAAATGAAGATATTACCAAAGAGTTTGTGCTTGTAATCATTATCTGGGGACAGCGAGGATTATCTGACAGGACTGCAGGGGGCGATACTTATACTGTATATACCCTGTGTCACTTATATACTATATAAGAGTCTGTGCTGTGTAATCATTATCTGGGGACACCGAGGATTATCTGACAGGACTGCAGGGGGCGATACTTATACTGTATATACCCTGTGTCACTTATATACTATATAAGAGTTTGTGCTGTGTAATCATTATCTGGGGACAGCGAGGATTATCTGACAGGACTGCAGGGGGCGATACTTATACTGTATATACCCTGTGTCACTTATATACTATATAAGAGTTTGTGCTGTGTAATTATTATCTGGGGGACACCGAGGATTATCTGACAGGACTGCAGGGGGCGATACTTATACTGTATATACCCTGTGTCACTTATATACTATATATAAGAGTCTGTGCTGTGTAATCATTATCTGGGGGACAGCGAGGATTATCTGACAGGACTGCAGGGGGCGATACTTATACTGTATATACCCTGTGTCACTTATATACTATATAAGAGTCTGTGCTGTGTAATCATTATCTGGGGACACCGAGGATTATCTGACAGGACTGCAGGGGGCGATACTTATACTGTATATACCCTGTGTCACTTATATACTATATAAGAGTTTGTGCTGTGTAATCATTATCTGGGGGACAGCGAGGATTATCTGACAGGACTGCAGGGGGCGATACTTATACTGTATATACCCTGTGTCACTTATATACTATATAAGAGTTTGTGCTGTGTAATTATTATCTGGGGGACACCGAGGATTATCTGACAGGACTGCAGGGGGCGATACTTATACTGTATATACCCTGTGTCACTTATATACTATATATAAGAGTCTGTGCTGTGTAATCATTATCTGGGGGACAGCGAGGATTATCTGACAGGACTGCAGGGGGCGATACTTATACTGTATATACCCTGTGTCACTTATATACTATATAAGAGTCTGTGCTGTGTAATCATTATCTGGGGGACAGCAAGGATTATCTGACAGGACTGCAGGGGGTGATACTTATACTGTATATACCCTGTGTCACTTATATACTATATAAGAGTCTGTGCTGTGTAATCATTATCTGGGGGACAGCGGGGATTATCTGACAGGACTGCAGGGGGCGATACTTATACTGTATATACCCTGTGTCACTTATATACTATATAAGAGTCTGTGCTGTGTAATCATTATCTGGGGACAGCGAGGATTATCTGACAGAACTGCAGGGGGGGCAATACTTTTGTCCAACACTGTACAAGTCATATTATCTGGTATTGTGATCACAAAGTCACATGATGTGTTTGGATTTTCTGGGAACGTGTTATGTCAGACGGGGGGAGGCTGAGCGATGGGGACTCGATTCACAGCAAATTTATCTAATTTTTTCATGGAGTTTCTCACTATTGTGATGTCTTGATGGGTTTCTATAGATAATAATGTAAATCTAGAGCCGGGTCCTCAAACTTTTCAAACAGGGGGCCAGTTCACTGTCCCTCAAACCACTGAAGGGCCGAAATATGGTTTAAAAAGTAAGATTAATGCTCCACAATAGCGCCCCCCCCCCCCACAATATTATATTCTCCACAGTACGCCCCCCCCACAGTATTATCTGCTCCTCATTATCCCCTCCCACTGTATTATATACTCCGCAGTACCCCCCCCCCCCACTGTATTATATACTCCGCAGTACCCCCCCACTGTATTATATACTCCACAGTATCCCCTCCCACTGTATTATATACTCCGCAGTACCCCCCCCCACTGTATTATATACTCCGCAGTACCCCCCCACTGTATTATATACTCCGCAGTACCCCCCACTGTATTATATACTCCGCAGTATCCCCTCCCACTGTATTATATACTCCGCAGTACCCCCCCCCCACTGTATTATATACTCCGCAGTACCCCCCCACTGTATTATATACTCCACAGTATCCCCTCCCACTGTATTATATACTCCGCAGTACCCCCCCCCACTGTATTATATACTCCGCAGTACCCCCCCACTGTATTATATACTCCGCAGTATCCCCCCACTGTATTATATACTCCGCAGTACCCCCCCCCCCCACTGTATTATATACTCCGCAGTACCCCCCACTGTATTATATACTCCGCAGTATCCCCTCCCACTGTATTATATACTCCGCAGTATGTCCCCCACCCCACAGTATTATCTGCTCCTCAGTATCCCCTCCCACTGTATTATATACTCCGCAGTACCCCCCCACTGTATTATATACTCCACAGTATGTCCCCCACCCCACTGTATTATATGCTCCTTAGTACACCCCCTACTATATTATATACTCCTCAGTAGGCTCCCCCACCCCACTGTAATATATGCACCTCAGTACATCCCCCACCCCATAGTATATGCTCCTCAGTACCCCCCCCACTGTATTATATACTCCACAGTATGTCCCCCACCCCACTGTATTATATGCTCCTTAGTACACCCCCCACTATATTATATACTCCTCAGTACGTCCCCCACCCCGCTGTAATATATGCACCTCAGTACGCCCCCCAGCCCACAGTATTATATACTCCTCAGTACACCCCCACTGTATTATATACTCCTCCATATGCCCCCCACCCCACTGTATTATATGCCCCTCAGTACAACACACACACGCTATCATATTTATCCATAAAGAGCCACCGCCGCGCATCCTTCTCCTTCAGACTGCAGGAGCGATGACGTCATTACACCTAAGTCAGGGCAGGGGTCGCTCTCTGTAGTCGGGGCAGGGGTCGCTCTCTGTGGTCGGGGCAGGGGTCGCTCTCTGTGGTCGGGGCAGGGGTCGCTCTCTGTGGTCGGGGCAGGGGTCGCTCTCTGTGGTCGGGGCAGGGGTCGCTCTCTGTGGTCGGGGCAGGGGTCGCTCTCTGTGGTCGGGGCAGGGGTCGCTCTCTGTGGTCGGGGCAGGGGTCGCTCTCTGTGGTCGGGGCAGGGGTCGCTCTCTGTGGTCGGGGCAGGGGTCGCTCTCTGTAGTCGGGGCAGGGGTCGCTCTCTGTGGTCGGGGCAGGGGTCGCTCTCTGTAGTCAGTGTAGGCTGCGGCCTACACTGACAGCTTTCAGTTTTATGAGCATTTGCACAAAGAACTGAAAGCAGCGATCCGCTCACTATCGGGGAATCGGATTCTCCGTTAGTGAGCGATCCAGGCAACGGCGCGCGGGCTGGATAAATGTCCTCGGCGGGCCGCATGTGGCCCACGGGCCGTAGTTTGAGGACCCCTGATCTAGATGTAGCCCCTGCTAGGGGTAAAGTAACAGGAGTAGACCACACTGTACAGACACCCTGGATTACCTATCCCAGCCCCACCTGCTTCTCTGTGCCCCTGCCACCTAGGGGAGGAGCTGCAGAGGATTTGGGGAAAAGGAGATTGTGGGTCAAGGAAAAGCAGGAAGGAGATGAGGGGACCACATGGTTGGGAGAGCAGAGAGTCCAGCACCTACAGACACAGGGCAGAGCCCCGGAGACAGTCCTGCCAGCACAGCAGCTAAGACCAGGAGAGGAGGTCACCCTGCAGCTAGACAGCTCTGGAGAGACCCCTTGTCACATTACACAGACGGACCCTGCCCCCACTCCACCAGGACTGCTGTAGAGCAAAGCAGAATTCTGGAAGTGAATGCACCTATGTGTATGGGAGTTGCGAGTAGTCACTCTTGAACTGGTTTAGAGAGTTGTGTTGACATTAATCCTAAGTGCACCAACGGTTCCAGCAAGCTCGCCAACGCCCGCGCAACAGGGCCTCAACTGATGGACTGAGTTCTGTATGTTGCTGCAGCTTTATTAGGGGAGATTTGGTACATGCAACTAGCTATGTGGAGTGTGTGAGAGAATTATGTACTATGTGGGGTCATTGTACATGAACCCTGTGTATTAGGGGATCCATATATACCATTATATCTGCCAGGCCTGGCATGCATTTATAGCTCATGGTTACAAAGGAGGATTGTTTATATGTTATATTATGTGCTATTTTACCTTTTTACTTTAGCAATTTGTTCTCCTGAGCACATTCCTATTTAATTCTATCCCAATAAATATTCCCCGGTTGTTTTACCCCTATTTCTGGGAGTGTGTACTGAGCTTAGGCAGGGGTTTCCTGAGTTAACCCCTGGCAGAAGAGGACAACCCTCCTGCCTTCCTACAGAGCTCCGAGAAAGATTCGGGTGGAGGCACTGCGCCATAGCCAATTTAAAGATACCACCCACCCTTCCTATAGAGTGAGGTCTGAAGGGGTGTTACATAGAACATTGTCTTGTTTGGCCACTTTCTATCACTATTCTGTCCTTTATGTATGAATGTGAATAGGGTCTTTGAGGGGGTTTCCTATTTAGTATGGAGCGTATAGCGGCTTCCATAAGGCGGCTCCTCACCGCTGAATCGCATTGTCTTTATATTTGTATTTTTTACTTGTACTTTATTTTTTTTTATAAATTACTTCTTTTTTTCAAGTCCTTTTTCTATCTCCAGAATTTGACTACAATTATTGCTTTTCCTGAATTGAATCGTCACGGAGCAGAGCTGCGGCCATTCTCTACCTGTGGGGGAGGATTTGATGGAATGTTAGAAGTTTTTGTTCCATATGCTATTCATTGTCCTGTTTGTCATTTATCCACCACCTGTACGGGCTTCACTAGGGGGCGCCTCTCCCTGTCACCCCTGTATGCAAGTATATACCAAGAGCCTATGATTTCTATAAATATCATATATCGGAAGATACAATCTAATAATTACCAGATGTGGTCCCAGAAGAGAGGTCCAGCCCCACATCCCCATGTGTATCGCCCCCTACAGGGCTCTGTCAGGGGTATATATTGATACCAGGTCGGTGTAAATGTCCCCAATGTGATTGGATCCCCAGACATATCGGTAACTGATACAGTCCAGTATATAACATGACTGGCTACACGGACACCACTGGATGTTATACCATCATGTAAATTAGGTGTGGTGTAATGTGGGATAACACTCAGCCAGGGGCGCTCCAATCCCCCAGATATTATAGGGCGGGTGTATATGGAGGGCACATAAGGGCTGGGGCTCACTGGTCACCACTGTTACTTCGCAGCAATGAGGTCCTGGGTTTGACCTGGCCAAGGACAACATCTGCCTGGAGTTTGCACGTTCCCCCTGTATTTGTGTAGGTTTCCTCCGGGTACCTTTAACCCCTTGTGAATGGGTAAAATTAAGGGCTAAAGGTATTGGTAAAAATACCTTTATTGTTATACCATATTGTTTTCATTCCAGTGAAATGCATAAAGGGTTAACAACTCCCCAAATGCTGTTTTGAATTATTTGAGGGGGGCAGTTTTGAAAATGGGGTGATATATGTTTTGTTTTTTAATATAGGGGCCTTTATACTCCTCTCCAGACCTGAAGTGATCTCTTAAAAAATGGTTGATGATGTAGATAATCAGTTTTCCCTTAGTCTTAACAGCGGCACAATGTGGAGTATTCCTGCCCCTGTGTGCTGGTAGGACAGGCGGAATTTTTAATCAGCAACTAATGAATCTGCATGACTAGGCCCTATAAGAGGTTACAGAGACCTCCCCCCCCCCCCCTCCGCATATACAATACAATAGGGAGGGAAGCCTTGTGCTGCTGTTATGACTAAGGGAAAACAGATTATCTACATAATCAACGATTCCCTGTCCTCATAGCAGCAGCACAATATGGGGAGATGGCAAGTAATCCCCATAGGGAGGGTTTCCTCGACTTACAGAGCTCAAGACCGACCGCCCAAAAGCAGTGGCATCCGAAGAACGAGAGCTCAATCTGTAGTGCATCACAAATGTACTATGTGAGGACCAGGAGGCAGCCGCACAGATATGTTCCAAAGGCACCACCTTTCCCTCTGCTCATGAAGTCGAGACCACCCTTGTAGAGTGCGCCCTAAGGCAAGCTGGAGGAGTTAATCCTTGTGTAGAGAATGCCACATTTATGGCCTCTCTAACCCACCAAGAGATGGAGGATTTAGAGGCTTTTAGGCCTCTGAACCTTCCTGCCAAATTTACCAGAAGATTTTCTTCTCTTCTGGAGGACCTCATACACTGTAAGTAGATCTGAAGGCATCTACCCAATGCAGTATGGAGATTTTACTTCCTCCAGACAGGAAGGAGCAGGAAAGCTGACTGGCAATGGCAATAAAATCAGCTGTTCTATGTTCAACACGGAAGGCACCTTGGCCTAAATTCCAGAAGAAAGCGTAACTACTCTGTCCTCGAAGAAGGAGATGTAAGACTCTTCTGAATACAGAGCCTGAAGCTCTCCTACCCTTTTGGCCGAAGTGATGGCCAAAAGAAAAGTTGTTTTACAGGACAAAAATGTCAAATCAACCTCTTCTAGCAGCTTGAACGGAGAGTCTCAGAGGGCTGACAGGACTGTACCAATTCACACTGTTGTACATGACCTGACACTGAGGGTTTAATTCTCATGGCCTCCTTTAGGAACCCAGTTACCAAAGGGTGTTGCGTGAAACGCCTCTCCAGACAGGCGGACAAAGCGGCAACCTGTACCTTCAGGGTGGAAGGAGATAGCCCTTTGTCTAGGCCATCAGGAAATCCAGGACTGTCCCCACTGGGGGATTAGAGAAAGTCATATCCTGTCCAAGGCACCAAGACTTGAAGATTTCCCAAATCCTTTGGTATATTTTGTAGATTCTGCCCTGGCACAGGCAAGGGTCTTCAGAACTGCCTTTGACAGTCCGCTATTCAGTAATAAGGACTGGTCAACCGCCAGACTGTCAGGTTGAATCTCACCAGATCCTGACAACTCTGCCCTCCTTGAGTGACCAGGTTCTGGGAGGGGGGGGGGAGCCTCCAGTATATGCCTTGACTCATTGACTCATCTGAATGAGCTGGGTAATCAAGTCTTTTTTTGGCCAGACCGGGTTTACGACAATCACCTGGACTTGGTCCTGTCTTATTTTCATCAATACTCTGGGTATGATGGGAATTGGAGGGAATATGTAAACCAGCCTGAACCTCCAAGGGATGGACAGGGCGTCCACTGCCAAGGGATCGTCCTCCTGATACAGAGAGCAGAACTTCTCCACCTTGGCGTTGAGTCGGATTGCCATGAGGTCAACTTCTGGAAGACCTGCTTTCTGGACAATTTGTTGGGAAACCTCTGGATTGAGGGACCGTTCTCCTGATACGGTAATACCTTGACTCAACTGATCCACTACTATGTTCAGGGAGCCCTTGATGTGAACAGCGGATAACTGGGACAGATTCTTTTCTGCCCAGGAACAAATCAGATTGGTTACTTTCTGGAGAGCTTTGGACCTGGTTCCTCCCTGTTTGTTCAGGTACAACACTGTGGTCATGTTGCCCGACCGAATTCTGATAGCTTTGCCCTTGAGGTATGGGGCAAAGTGCAGCAATGCCAAGTATATCGCCTTCAGTTCCCTCTGGTTGGAAGATCCTACTTCCAGGCTGCTCCAACAACCTTGCACAGTCCTCCCATCTACACGCGCTCCGCATTCCGACTGGGACGCATCTGTTGTCAACAGAGTCCAAACTGGTTGGACTAAGGACCTTCCGTCTTTCAGGTGTATTCACCTTCTGAGTGAAAGACGGGTACTGGGAGAAAGGCAGATCTTCTTGTGGAGTTCTCTTAGAGACCTGTTCCAGGTCTTCATTACTTCCGTCTGGAGCGGATGGGAATGCCATAAAGCCTAAGGGACCACCCTGGCTGAGGACCAGTTTTAACACCAGGCAAGGCCCATCTGACTTCTCCACATTGGACCACGTCCCACCCCCAACTTCATTGGTACCCATTGCTCATGCCAACCAGGAGTGTCTCAGCATTTGGGACCAGTCTCTCACAATTCTATCTAGTCCCCCCACGGGGGTTTCATCTATTTTGAGCTAGTCACGTCTCATTCCAAAGTAGTGATGCCACACAGCTTTGCCGAGCTGTCCAGGATTTTATTGATTCTCCTCCGTGGATATTATGACAATCAAATTATTAGTTGTTCTTTTCTTTTATTGCATTGTTGTTTTGATTTATGCCGATCCCCCCCCAATGATGGAGAATAATTCTTAGTCTTTTTACCCTATAACCCTTACCACTGCTGACTTTAGGCACAACTCATCCAGCTGTTACTTACAGAAGTCCTCCGATGTCTCTGCTATAGTCGGCCTTATCACTGATGGCGACGATAGGGAATACAGAGACTTATACCGGGACTTTGTTGAATGGTGCCAGCAGAACCAGCTCAGGATTAATGCTGGGAAGACCAAGGAGATGGTGGTGGACTTTAGTAAACAGAGCAATGCTCCGACCCTGGTGGAGATCCAGGGGACATGCATTGAGATAGTCAAGTCCTATAAGTGTCTGGGTGTGCTCCTCAATAATAAGCTGGACTGGGCTGATCACCTGGAGGCACTGCACAGAAAGGGCCACAGCAGACTCTACCTGCTCAGGAGGCTGAGGGCCTTCGGGGTCCAGGGACCACTTCTTAAGGCTTTTTTCAACTCTGTGGTTGCTTCAGCCATTTTTTTTCGTATAGCCTGCTGGGGGAGTAGAATATGTAGTAGATGTACTAGTATGACGTTTGCGGGAAGACCTTACCAAATATAACAGATTGTTATCTCATATGTCAAGAAGGGTTAGAAATGGTCTAAAACAAAATTTACCTAAAAGTTCTTCCCTCCTGAGCTGCCAGCAAAATCTTACACAGCAGGTTCCAGAGACCATAAACAGTGCAGGGAGAAGAAGGTTTAACCAAGTCACCCCGCTCAGTGATGACACTGACAGCAGGACCTGAAGGCGTGAGGAAGATGCCAAATTCAGATTGACAGGACTCCAGGTGTCCAGGGGGCGAACAATGTACACCCGATGCATATGTTCTGGGAATGCAGTTTTGGGTCAATACCAAAAAGAGGTTCTAGATCTGGTGCTGAAGATTTATAGTGTTAGCAGACTGAAGGACATGTATGATTAGTAGAGGATGAGATGGAGCAAACCCCGAATGTCCTAGGGATCTCCTACATAGGATTCCAGGCCAGGACGCTTATCAATACCAACTGGACTCAGTCATCTCCACCTACACATAGGGAATGGAAGTCTAAGTTTAATAATACAGTACACAGAGAGATGGAGATATATGATACAGAAAGTCATGTACAGATCTGACAGTATCTGGGGTCCGAGTATTAGAGCCCTGGTCTACTCACACACTTTGCTCAGAGACAACTTATTCTCTACTCATCTTCCACATTGACCTTAAAGAGTAGAACATCAAAGTGGCTTCTCTCCTGTGTGAATTCTCTGATGATCATTAAATTTGGCTTTTGAAATAAAACATTTCCCACATTCTGAACATGAATATGGCTTCTCTCCTGTGTGGCTTCTCTCATGCGCAACAAGATTGGATTTCGTTACAAAACATTTCCCACAATCTGAACATGAATATGGCTTCTCTCCAGTGTGACTATTCTCATGTCTAACAAGATGAGATTTATGTAAAAAACCCTTTCCACATTCTGAACATGAATACGGCCTCTCTCCTGTATGAATTCTCTGATGTGTAACAAGGGCTGCTCGTTGTGTAAAACATTTCCCACATTCTGAACATGAATAGGGCTTCTCTCCTGTGTGACTTCGCTCATGTATAACAAGAGATTTTTTCTCTGTAAAACATTTCCCACATTCTGAACATGAAAATGGTTTCTCTCCTGTGTGAATTCTCATGTGTATAACAAGATGTGATTTCTGAGTAAAACATCTCCCGCATTCTGAACATGAGTATGGCTTCTCTCCTGTGTGACTTCTCTGATGTTTAACAAGACGAAATTTATCTGAAAAACACTTCCCACATTCTGAACATGGGTATGGTTTCTCTCCTTTGTGACTTCTCTCATGTTTAACTAGAGCTATTTTAACTTTAAAGCATTTCCCACATTCTGAACATGAATATGGCTTCTCTCCTGTGTGACTTCTCTCATGTATAACAAGACTTGCTTTTTCTGTATAACATTTCCCACATGTTGAACATGAATACGGTTTCTCTCCTGTGTGAATTCTTGCGTGTTTAACAACAGTTCCTTTATCTTTAAAACATTTACCGCATTCTGAACATGAATATGGCTTCTCTCCTGTGTGATTTCTCTCATGCACAACAAGTTGTGATCTCTGAGTAAAACATTTTCCACATTCTGAACATGAATACGGTTTCTCTCCTGTGTGAATTCTCATATGTTTAACAACAGTTCCTTTATCTTTAAAACATTTCCCGCATTCTGAACATGAATATGGCTTCTCTCCTGTGTGATTTTTTTCATGTGCAACAAGATGTCCTTTCTGAGTAAAACATTTCCCACATACTGAACATGAATATGGCTTCACTCCTGTGTGAATTCTTCGGTGTACATAAAGTTGTGATTTGTACATAAACTCTTTTCCACATTCAGTGCACTGAAGCTTTTTCCCCCCTTTCTGGCTGGTATTTGTAGTCACAATCTGTGGTTGGTCAGAAGGTTCCTCATGATTGGGGGGATTATATGATGGATCTGTACTGTGATGTCCTGGATGTACATGAGGGGTAATGAGGTTTTCTCCTGAGGAGCGCTCCATCATATCTTCATCTTCTCCTTTATCGATTACTAATAAAATGACATTTCCCTCAGAGATCGCACTGGGAATTTCTGTAGGAGTAAAAATATTACAGATTTTTTTTCGCAACACAAAGTAGAAACATTTATCACATTCCTATTAGGCTAAGCCTTTATGGCTTATAGTTCTGTTCTTAGTTTAATAGCTGGAATTACTTTCTGCCAGAGAGTTACTGGACTGGAGGTCTAAGGGGGAACCGACCTGAAGAAACCTGGGACTTCTCCTTCTCCATTCATGACTCCGTACCTGTGGTAACACCTCCTGGAATCTCCTCCTCCACTTCCCTCTTACACAGGTGATGGCCCCTCATCCTCTCTTCTTCAGCCTCCGCTTTAATATCAGGCACATCTTCTCCCTGATTGGTCAGAGGTCACAATTCAGTCCAATACATCAGTAATACAGGAGGGAAATCTAACAGACCGACAGAAGAAAGCAGCAAAGTCTCTGAGGAGTGATGAGCTCCACCCCCTATATAGATGTACCCCAGGACTCAGCAGCGCCATCTACCTGCTGACTGTCTGGTACATGTATGAGTACAGGAGCGGCGAGCTCCACCCCCTATATAGATGTACCCCAGGACTCAGCAGCGCCATCTACCTGCTGACTGTCTGGTACATGTATAAGTACAGGAGCTCCACCCCCTATATAGATGTGCCCCAGGACTCAGCAGCGCCATCTACCTGCTGACTGTCTGCTACATGTATGAGTACAGGAGCGGTGAGCTCCACCCCCTATATAGATGTGCCCCAGGACTCAGCAGCGCCATCTACCTGCTGACTGTCTGGTACATGTATGAGTACAGGAGCTCCACCCCCTATATAGATGTACCCCAGGACTCAGCAGCGCCATCTACCTGCTGACTGTCTGGTACATGTATGAGTACAGGAGCGGTGAGCTCCACCCCCTATATAGATGTACCCCAGGACTCAGCAGCGCCATCTACCTGCTGACTGTCTGGGACATGTATGAATGCAGGAGCAGTGAGCTCCACCCCCTATATAGATGTACCCCAGGACTCAGCAGCGCCATCTACCTGCTGACTGTCTGGTACATGTATGAGTGCAGGAGCTCCACCCCCTATATAGATGTGCCCCAGGACTCAGCAGCACCATCTACCTGCTGACTGTCTGGTACATGTATGAGTACAGGAGCTCCACCCCCTATATAGATGTACCCCAGAACTCAGCAGCGCCATCTACCTGCTGACTGTCTGGTACATGTATGAGTGCAGGAGCTCCACCCCCTATATAAATGTACCCCAGGACTCAGCAGCGCCATCTACCTGCTGACTGTCTGGTACATGTATGAGTGCAGGAGCGGTGAGCTCCACCCCCTATATAGATGTGCCCCAGGACTCAGCAGCGCCATCTACCTGCTGACTGTCTGGTACATGTATGAGTACAGGAGCTCCACCCCCTATATAGATGTACCCCAGGACTCAGCAGCGCCATCTACCTGCTGACTGTCTGGTACATGTATGAGTACAGGACCGGCGAGCTCCACCCCCTATATAGATGTACCCCAGGACTCAGCAGCGCCATCTACCTGCTGACTGTCTGGGACATGTATGAATGCAGGAGCAGTGAGCTCCACCCCCTATATAGATGTACCCCAGGACTCAGCAGCGCCATCTACCTGCTGACTGTCTGGTACATGTATGAGTACAGGAGCTCCACCCCCCTATATAGATGTACCCCAGGACTCAGCAGCGCCATCTACCTGCTGACTGTCTGGTACATGTATGAGTGCAGGAGCTCCACCCCCTATATAGATGTACCCCAGAACTCAGCAGCGCCATCTACCTGCTGACTGTCTGGTACATGTATGAGTGCAGGAGCTCCACCCCCTATATAAATGTACCCCAGGACTCAGCAGCGCCATCTACCTGCTGACTGTCTGGTACATGTATGAGTGCAGGAGCGGTGAGCTCCACCCCCTATATAGATGTGCCCCAGGACTCAGCAGCGCCATCTACCTGCTGACTGTCTGGTACATGTATGAGTACAGGAGCTCCACCCCCTATATAGATGTACCCCAGGACTCAGCAGCGCCATCTACCTGCTGACTGTCTGGGACATTCTCCTCCGGGCAGTCCTGGGAATACAGAGGACTCAGGGGACATCTCTCGGGGGGATTTCTCCTACTGGATCCATCTGTGGAGACACAAACACACAGTGACGGAATCCATGAGCTGCTGGAGATCTGTCTATACATTAGACATTTGTAGGGTTACAGAACAACAGAATGCACAGCTTGTTACCAGGCAGATGTCTGATTACTGGGCTGTGACTATACCGAGCAGCACCAGTGTGACTATCACATGACCATGGTCAGACTTTTATCCTCTAGAGGTAACTTGAAAAGGACTATTGCGTTTACCATGTCGGTGAATCTTAGAAACTTTTGGTTTTCCTCAGAGTTGGATAATATGATAGGCATTTTGAATTTGTGATGTACAAGAAACTTGTTGAGGACTTATGAAGGCTCTGAGGCTTCTTAGGAAGAGGTTAGAACAAAATCCCTCACCCCTCTGATCTGGCAGGACAGGGACAACTACCCCTGCTTCTAGAAGACCTCTTACTTCTGCAAAAATGGAAGATGCCCTTGCTTCCATGAGCACCATAATTCTGGTGGGGGAAGACATCTGAACTTCAACCTGAGTCCTTCGTGAGTAACACCAAGGACCTACTGGTTCTCTGAAATCCTTGTCCAGGCAGCTAGAACCTTTGACAGCCTGCCCCACCTGGTCCCTACTGTCATCCGGAGGACTGCTTTTTATTTGCATCCTGAGACTTTGAGTTACACAATAATTCTTTCAACTTATTCTTGGAAAATCTCCACCTATCATCTCTCTGGATTTCCTTCTTTTCCTGATCATTGGTCCTAAGAAAAAAAACTGACAGGACTTACAAGAAGGTGTCTGAGGGAACATCTATTTCTTATTGGTTGACTTTGTCAACAGATCGTCCATGTCCGAACCAAAGAGGTATTCCCCCTCGCAGGGAAGAGCACACTGTCTGTTTTAGGATGCCAGGTCACCCAACCAAGTCTTCTGGGAAATCGCTCTGTGAGCAGAGTCAGAAGAGACTGAAGCTGGAGCCGAAAGTCTAACAACGTCTGCCGTGGCATCGACAACAAACTGTGCGGCCTTCCTGAGGTGGGGATAGAAGAGAGAACGTCCTCTCTAGGGACACTGTTTCCTAACTGAGATTCTAAGTCACCTGACCAAGTGAGCAGGGTTCTGGCGGTACAGGTGGCTGCTAGGTCTATAAGATGCCGCTGCCACCTCCCAAGGAACCACCTGCTTTATATCTCCATGGGATTCCTTAATAACCCCATGTCATCAAAAGGACGGGAACTCTTAAGGACACCCGAAGCTCCGGAGCTCTATCCCATAGTCATCACAAGGATCCTTTCTTATAGACTTGGCTCCATAGGCTGAGATATAAGACAATAATATATATCAGACATAACACCTCAATGTTATCAAGAAGACAAAAGACTCTGCGTTTCGGAGCACCAAACTCTGCAGACGCGGCATCTGTAATGGACCGAGGTTCCTTAGTTTCCGCCATATCTCAATTTGATGAGACCTCCTCCTCCAGTAAGAGCCCCTCTTCACAGATAGTGATTTGTAGGAAGGGATGTAGAAGATGTAAATGGATCAGTTGTACTACCACCCCTCCCCTTCTCTGCGTGTCGTCCAGAATCACCTGCATCCAGTCACGTTACCAGCTTTCTCCTCCATAGATAGAGGAGAGAATGGAGAGAGAGGCCCGGCCTCCAGCACGTCATAGTGTTCCAACACCCATGTACTTTGCACACGTGCAGAGCCCATTCTGCATACCCACCAACCTTGTACCACAAGACTGTCTATGGCACACCACTCACTCCACAGCCCAGCTATGGCTTCCCTTTGGCCAAATAACTTTCAGGTTAGTTACTGTGCACAGAGGAGAATCTGGAGGGGGAAACTGCATGTGAATGTCGGCTGTGTAATCTAGCCAGAACTAACATATATGGAGGAGGCTCAGCCCCGATCTCCTCTGTATACCCACCTGACACTATGATGTACATGTAAGTCCGGGAACAGGTTAAGGCCTTACTACAGATGTGAGTGCCAGCCTGTGCCCGTATATGTACAGTACTAGCAGAAGGACCCAGCTTCACACAAGAATATTTCATTTCTGGCCTCTGTAGTGGCCCCATAAGAATAGGTTGGCGTAAAGCTGTGTGTATGTGAAACCTGAAGAACTTGCAAGTTTCCATTGGTCCATAAGCGTCATGTGAATCTCAGTTTGGATATCAGTGAGAAACCTGTGATCAGTTGTTACGGAATTCTGGTGTAAAGCTGTGTGTGTGTGACCTTCTGTAACAGAGTCATCAACAGCGCCCTGCACCTTTAATGGTGACCTACAGCAGTGAAAAAAATGGCTGGGTTGTTATGGAAACCTGGAGTAAAGCTGTGTGCATGTGGAGACTAAGCACCTGCGAGGTTTCTATAGACTGATAGGCACATGTAACCGTGTGTATGGCAACGGGAATATGAAAGAAAGACTAGCAATTTTTTTTTATGTAGATTGTGAGCCCCACAATGTACATTTATTCCCTATCAGTATATCTTTGAAATATGGGATGGAAATCCATGCAAACACGGGGAGAACATACAAACTCCGTGCAGATGTTTTTTTGCCCTTGGCGGGATTTGAACACCAGGACCCAGTACTGCAAGGCTGCAATGCTAACCACTGAGCCACCATGTGGCCCCTAAAGGCTAGCAAACTTGTATTGGCAAATGCAGGTCATTTTTTGGGAATACTGTAGCTCAGGAACGGTATTCCCTAGAGAGCTGAGAGCCGGTCCAAAACCTTCCCAGACACCTGACGTACCAGGGTGCAAAATTTGGTGGGGATCGGTCCAGTCGTTTGGTCGCACATAAAGAACACACAGACAAAAAATAATTTTTATATATAAGAGCTATAGTATATACTAACCTGGTGATGTCCGGGGGGGCCGGGGGTCCTCCATCATCACCTCCTTGTACCGATCCTCGTGTCCTTCTAAATACTCCCACTCCTCCATGGAGAAATAGACAGCGACATCCTGACACCTTATAGGAACCTGACAACACAATGATACAGTCATCACCCCTCCCCCTCCAGTGCTGTTACTGGAGAATTTCCCAGCATTCCCAGCAGTGTCACCTCTCCAGTCAGCAGCTCCAGCATCTTGTTGGTGAGTTCTAGAATCTTCTGCTCATGTATCAGGGAGAGAGGGGGAGGGGCTGTGATGGGGCCCCGGCTCCTGCTCCCTCCTCCTCCTGGCTCTGTGATGGGGCCCCGGCTCCTGCTCCCTCCTCCTCCTGGCTCTGTGATGGGGCCCCGGCTGCTGAGGGCCCCACAGTCCCCCGATGTCTTCTTCACCAGTGAGTATTCCTGTGTATGGAGAGACAACAGATGATAGAAATGTAGTACAGATACCTCTCCGCTCAGCAGATAGATGATAGAAATGTAGTACAGATACCTCTCCGCTCAGCAGATAGATGATAGAAATGTAGTACAGATACCTCTCCGCTCAGCAGATAGATGATAGAAATGTAGTACAGATACCTCTCCGCTCAGCAGATACATGATAGAAATGTAGTACAGATACCTCTCCGCTCAGCAGATAGATGATAGAAATGTAGTACAGATACCTCTCCGCTCAGCAGATACATGATAGAAATGTAGTACAGATACCTCTCCGCTCAGCAGATAGATGATAGAAATGTAGTACAGATACCTCTCCGCTCAGCAGATACATGATAGAAATGTAGTACAGATACCTCTCCGCTCAGCAGATACATGATAGAAATGTAGTACAGATACCTCTCCGCTCAGCAGATAGATGATAGAAATGTAGTACAGTTACCTCTCCGCTCAGCAGATAGATGATAGAAATGTAGTACAGATACCTCTCCGCTCAGCAGATAGATGATAGAAATGTAGTACAGATACCTCTCCGCTCAGCAGTTAGATGATAGAAATGTAGTACAGATACCTCTCCGCTCAGCAGATAGATGATAGAAATGTAGTACAGATACCTCTCCGCTCAGCAGATACATGATAGAAATGTAGTACAGATACCTCTCCGCTCAGCAGATAGATGATAGAAATGTAGTACAGATACCTCTCCGCTCAGCAGGGAGATGATAGAAATGTAGTACAGATACCTCTCCGCTCAGCAGATAGATGATAGAAATGTAGTACAGATACCTCTCCGCTCAGCAGATAGATGATAGAAATGTAGTACAGATACCTCTCCGCTCAGCAGATAGATGATAGAAATGTAGTACAGATACCTCTCCGCTCAGCAGGGAGATGATAGAAATGTAGTACAGTTACCTCTCCGCTCAGCAGATAGATGATAGAAATGTAGTACAGATACCTCTCCGCTCAGCAGATAGATGATAGAAATGTAGTACAGATACCTCTCCGCTCAGCAGATAGATGATAGAAATGTAGTACAGATACCTCTCCGCTCAGCAGATACATGATAGAAATGTAGTACAGATACCTCTCCGCTCAGCAGATACATGATAGAAATGTAGTACAGTTACCTCTCCGCTCAGCAGGGAGATGATAGAAATGTAGTACAGATACCTCTCCGCTCAGCAGATAGATGATAGAAATGTAGTACAGATACCTCTCCGCTCAGCAGGGAGATGATAGAAATGTAGTACAGATACCTCTCCGCTCAGCAGATAGATGATAGAAATGTAGTACAGATACCTCTCCGCTCAGCAGATAGATGATAGAAATGTAGTACAGATACCTCTCCGCTCAGCAGATAGATGATAGAAATGTAGTACAGATACCTCTCCGCTCAGCAGATACATGATAGAAATGTAGTACAAATACCTCTCCGCTCAGCAGGGAGATGATAGAAATGTAGTACAGATACCTCTCCGCTCAGCAGATAGATGATAGAAATGTAGTACACATACCTCTCCGCTCAGCAGATACATGATAGAAATGTAGTACAGATACCTCTCCGCTCAGCAGATACATGATAGAAATGTAGTACAGATACCTCTCCGCTCAGCAGGGAGATGATAGAAATGTAGTACAGATACCTCTCCGCTCAGCAGATAGATGATAGAAATGTAGTACAGATACCTCTCCGCTCAGCAGGGAGATGATAGAAATGTAGTACAGATACCTCTCCGCTCAGCAGATAGATGATAGAAATGTAGTACAGATACCTCTCCGCTCAGCAGATAGATGATAGAAATGTAGTACACATACCTCTCCGCTCAGCAGATACATGATAGAAATGTAGTACAGATACCTCTCCGCTCAGCAGATAGATGATAGAAATGTAGTACAGATACCTCTCCGCTCAGCAGGGAGATGATAAAAATGTAGTACAGATACCTCTCCGCTCAGCAGATACATGATAGAAATGTAGTACAGTTACCTCTCCGCTCAGCAGATACATGATAGAAATGTAGTACAGATACCTCTCCGCTCAGCAGATACATGATAGAAATGTAGTACAGATACCTCTCCGCTCAGCAGATAGATGATAGAAATGTAGTAGATACCTCTCCGCTCAGCAGATAGATGATAGAAATGTAGTACAGATACCTCTCCGCTCAGCAGATAGATGATAGAGATGTAGTACAGATACCTCTCCGCTCAGCAGATAGATGATAGAAATGTAGTACAGATACCTCTCCGCTCAGCAGGGAGATGATAGAAATGTAGTACAGATACCTCTCCGCTCAGCAGATAGATGATAGAAATGTAGTACAGATACCTCTCCGCTCAGCAGATACATGATAGAAATGTAGTACAGATACCTCTCCGCTCAGCAGATAGATGATAGAAATGTAGTACAGATACCTCTCCGCTCAGCAGATAGATGATCTCCAAGGTGAAGTCTAATATTCTTCTGGTGATCTCAGTCCTGTCCTTGTCCATCCTTGGTGGGTCATTCAGGAGAAGGAGCGTCTGGAGGAGAAGAGGAAACTGAATGAACTGGAGGATCTAGTAATGCAGGAAAGAGGAGGGGCCCGAAATCCTTCAGGGGCCACATCATGTGACTTGCATTTGTTTGGGATCCTTGTCTTTCCCGCACAGAGAACTACATGCTCCTGAGTCTTCTCTTCTTAGTTCTCTGACTTCTGGTATCTTCTATCTGCTCTGAGCTTGTCTGTATCTGTCCTGTAATATATTACTGTATTATCTGCTGCTGTAACACATTGAATTTTGCCATGGTGGGACTAGTAAAGGATTATCTTATCTTTCTTATAGGTTGTTCCAGGACATTCATATTCTATATTAGGATAGGTCATCAGTATAAGATCGGGAGATCCATCTTCTGACCAGGGCCACCATCTTTGAGGTTCTGGCTGTATTATCATCAGGGGCCCGGTCAAATCTCTAATGGACAGGGGTCAGCACCAGAAATCTCAATCCTAATGATGTGTAGTCTTAGTCTATGTATGAGCTGCCAGCGCCGGGCCCCTCTACATTACAGCTGTGACCGGGCCCTCTCCATCCACCACTGCCCTCACCTGTCCCCTCCCCCAGTCTGACTCCTGTTACTGTCTGTAGTCAGGGACGCTCTAACCATAGCATACATGGTGCCCCTACACCAGGCCCTATAGCAGCAGGGGCCCCTCTCAGCCTTCCAGGATTCAGCAGGACAGTCCACATATCAGGTTTTCTCCCGCTGTCCCCATTGTAAGTCTATGTCCTGAGGAGGCCGATAGAGCTGAATACAATGGTGGGCGCAGAGCGATCATCTCCAGGCTCCACCATCAGGGCTCGTCTAGTGATGTCTGAGGCAGGAGGAGCGATGAGCCCCGAACCAGAGACACCAGGAATCTCTATGGCAATATATATGTATAATATTGTACGATAGACCAGAAGGGGGCGATATATTATATTATATTGTATATACTTACCTGTCCTGAGAGCAGCCAGCGAGTCACTGCTGTATATACAGTATATATATATATATAGCCTGGAGTAATGGCTGATAACAGAGAGAGCAGCCACTGCTGTATATACAGTATATATATATATATATATCTATAGCCTGGGGTAATGGCTGATAACAGAGAGAGCAGTCACTGCTGTATATACAGTATATATATATATATATATCTATAGCCTGGGATAATGGCTGATAACAGAGAGAGCAGCCACTGCTGTATATACAGTATATATATATATATCTATAGCCTGGGGTAATGGCTGATAACAGAGAGAGCAGTCACTGCTGTATATACAGTATATATATATATATATCTATAGCCTGGGGTAATGGCTGATAACAGAGAGAGCAGTCACTGCTGTATATACAGTATATATATATATATATCTATAGCCTGGGATAATGGCTGATAACAGAGAGAGCAGTCACTGCTGTATATACAGTATATATATATATATATCTATAGCCTGGGGTAATGGCTGATAACAGAGAGAGCAGCCACTGCTGTATATACAGTATATATATATATATCTATAGCCTGGGGTAATGGCTGATAACAGAGAGAGCAGCCACTGCTGTATATACAGTATATATATATATATCTATAGCCTGGGGTAATGGCTGATAACAGAGAGAGCAGTCACTGCTGTATATACAGTATATATATATATATATCTATAGCCTGGGGTAATGGCTGATAACAGAGAGAGCAGTCACTGCTGTATATACGGTATATATATATATATCTATAGCCTGGGGTAATGGCTGATAACAGAGAGAGCAGCCACTGCTGTATATACAGTATATATATATATATATATATATATATATATATCTATAGCCTGGAGTAATGGCTGATAACAGAGAGAGCAGTCACTGCTGTATATACAGTATATATATATATATCTATAGCCTGGGGTAATGGCTGATAACAGAGAGAGCAGTCACTGCTGTATATACAGTATATATATATATATATATATATATATATATATATATATATATATATATATATATCTATAGCCTGGAGTAATGGCTGATAACAGAGAGAGCAGTCACTGCTGTATATACAGTATATATATATATATATCTATAGCCTGGGGTAATGGCTGATAACAGAGAGAGCAGTCACTGCTGTATATACAGTATATATATATATATCTATAGCCTGGGGTAATGGCTGATAACAGAGAGAGCAGTCACTGCTGTATATACAGTATATATATATATATCTATAGCCTGGGGTAATGGCTGATAACAGAGAGAGCAGTCACTGCTGTATATACAGTATATATATATATATCTATAGCCTGGGGTAATGGCTGATAACAGAGAGAGCAGTCACTGCTGTATATACAGTATATATATATATCTATATATCTATAGCCTGGGGTAATGGCTGATAACAGAGAGAACAAGACAACAGCACTGACCACCGAGCAGGAGCTGCAAGAGCTGAAGGACCTGTGATGATGTCACCGCTATCATGTGACCAGTACATGGGGGCGGAGCTCAGGAGAAGGATGAAGGACCTGTGATGATGTCATGAGGGGGGCGGGGCCTTCTCTATATATAACAGCACGTGTATCCATCAGTGTCCAGTCGTGTTCCTTCTCAGGCCTTCGTCAGTCGTCCATGTGGATGTTTGTCCAGTAATCTGCCCCAGGTGTCCGGCTGGTCAGTGACTATAACCCCCCTGGACAGGTTACTGGCGGTGCAGTCACTGATGTGTCACGTAGTGGAATAGTCTGCGTTTCGGCAGCTGATGGCAGCGCAGCGTCTCCATTGAGATTACCTAGCCACTATAGGATATCTCTAGGATAGTTGTCCTGCTCGAGATCGCCATGTCGGCCTCTCCTTGTAAATGTCCATGTGCGGGCGGTGCAGCCACAGTCAGTACATGGAGCCGCCATTCTGAGCCGGGCATAGTACATCAGCTGTGGTGGCCACTGGGTCAATGTTTGGAGCGTCAGCGAGCAGATAGTTTCTGACGTCACAGGCGCAGTCACCACCAGACAGGACCCATCCCCCTCCCACATGTCATGGCTGTACGGTGCAGTGCACATTGAGGGTCAGTTTGAGCCGCAGAATATGGTGAATAATAACCGCAGGCAGCGAACTGCAGGGACAATGGAGGGGACAACAACGAGAGGGAGAACTTGTACCTCATGATGACTTTTGGCAGAGAGTCCCGTTGTCTCTGCTGCTGGCTCGGCACACTGACTATGTGCTAGAAGTTGTACATGACATTCTGTAGATTGTCACTACCTGGTGCCGCCGATGCACCATAACGGGGACACTTTGGTGGCTTTATTTGTACATTCTATTCTGTGTTACTTATTAACTGGCAGGCACAATAATAACAGGACACAGATTTATTTTCAATTTTTGCTAATTGTCACCCTGCCAACATGATGGTGATGTGGCATGTGCTCCCGTGCAGGGATAACCGGCAGTATCATCCTGTATGGGAGCACAGGCCGCAGTTACCAAGCAGCCGGCACTGATCTGCAGAGAGGAGCCGACCACAATCCCCCCTGACATGCACAAACCTCATCATCACCTCCAAACCTCTGACTGCTGCGGCCAACAAGGGATTTACCACCAAGTATTACATCTTGTCTGCCAGAGGGGTCACATACTTATTTCTCTCGGCAGAATGCAGATACATTTATACAATGGGATTTTCTGGATTTTATTTTTGATCTTCTCTCTCACTGTTAAAATTAACTGACCCTTAAAATGATAGACTGTCCATGTCTTGTCAGGGGGCAAACTTACAGAATCAGCGAGGGGTCACATACTTATTCCCTGTCGTCATACCAGCAGCATAGTACGGGGTATTTCTGCCCCTGTGTGCTGGTAGGACAAGCGGAATTAATCTGCATGACTAGGCCCTATGAGAGGGCACCGAGACCTCCCCCCAGTGTTATATTTCTGTCCTGTGATGGAGGGACAGGTGGAGGAGCCTCTGTGGCCTCCTGTATGCTTTGGGAGAAGGTGTCTGTAAACCTTCTTCTTTATATTGCAGTCTTTCGTCTTACTTGCTTTGCAGGTTGTTCCTGACATTTTCTCACCTGTTGCAGCTTGCTCATTGCCCAGTAAGGTCGCTGAATCCTCTTTGAGCTTTTCCTGTGTGTTCAGCAGAAACCGATCACTAATATCTATTGCTTTGAGCATTCTGTTAACTCCCTTTCTGTTGTGATTGTCAGCGCTCGTGCGCGCTACCTTTTCTGCAGTCACAGCTGTGGGGGTAAATCGCAGCTAGTGTGAACAGCAGCCAGTCTTATGACAGTGAGATGAGGATTGCTGATTTTACTGGGCAGAGAAGAACCTGACCCAGTTATCCGCTGTTCACATCAAGGGCTCCCTGAACATAGTAGTGGATCGGTTGAGTCAAGATATTACCGTATCAGGAGAACGGTCCCTCAATTCAGAGATATTCCAACGTATTGTCCAGATGTGGGGTCTTCCAGATGTCGACCTCAAGGCAACCCGACTCAACGCCAAGGTGAAGAAGTTCTGCTCTCTGTATCAGGAGGACGATCCCTTGGCAGTGGCTGCCCTGTCCATCCCTTGGAGGTTCAGGCTGGTTTACATTTTCCCTCCAATCCCCATCATACCCAAGGTATTGCTGGAAATAAGACAAGAATGAGTCCAGGCAATTGCTGTAAACCTAGTCTGCCCAAAGGACAGCTCATTCAGATGAGTCAAGGCATATACTGGAGGCTCCCCCCCCCCCCCCCCCTCCCAGAACATGGTCACTCAAGGAGGACAGAGATGCCAGGATCTGGTGAGATTCAACCTGACATTCTGAAGGTTGACCAGTCCTTCTTACAGAATAGCGGACTGTCAAAGGCCGTTCTGAAGACCCTTGCCTGTGCCAGGGCAGAATCTACAAACAAAATCTACCAAAGGATTTGGGAAATCTTCAAGTCTTGGTGCCTTGGAGAGGATATGACTTTCTCTGATCTCCCAGTGGGGTTGGTCCTGGATTTCCTTCAGAACGGCCTAGACAAAGGGCTATCTCCTTCCACCCTGAACGTACATGTTGCCACTTTGTTTGGGGAGGACTCATCACCCCTTGGTATCTGGATTCGCCACTCAGGGAATATTCACTTGGAAGCGTTATCCTGTGAATATGAGTGTACAATAACCTGTTTTATGCCTGTGAGCAGCGTGTACCTGGGTGTGCTTGTACAGTATCACATGTAGGCACCCTGTAACCGTGACCATAGGTGGTGGCAGCGTCTCGAGGGTTGACATGGAAAGTCTCATGTGTAGTGGGTGGCAGAGTGTTCTGCTTCTTGATACAAGTGACTTTTTATGGCCACCTGTGATCGGAGTTCTCTCATATATGGCAGGCTAGCAGCTGTATACTAGACATGTCCATGATATACTATTGTCTTTTGGTGGGAAGACTTTGCTGAATGTGACACCTGCCTACATGGGGGGTTAAAAATGATCTAAAACAAGATCCCCACAAAATTCCAACCGGTGCAAAGTGTATATATACCACCATATACACCACACACCGCAAACAGCTGCTCCGTAAGAAAGTGGGAATATTTGTAGCCTGCTCTGCATTATAATACAACCTAATAATTACTCGGGACCTCGACAAGTCCTCTGAGGCATGAATGACACGTCTAGCTGCCAGCCAAACCTTCTACAGCAGCCTCCTGAAACCGGTAACAATGCAGGGAGACGCAGGGAAACTATGGAAGGTTTGGCCAGAAGTTACGGAGGTATCAGGGTGCTGTCAGACAGTCAGGGACATGTCAATCAGCCCTCATAGGGTGACAAGGACAGATAGATGGTAAGACAAACTGAGGTGTGACAGGGCTACAGGGTGATGCATCTGTTCTGGGAATCTACATGTTACAAGCTTATCCAAGGACATGTGTACTATTAGATGATGGGGATGCGCGAACATGTATGGTGGCTTAAAAATAGTGCTGCTCATGGCCAGAAAAGTGTCTGCGCATTAGAGCTGAACTTATGTCACTGAGACTGGACTGCAACAATGTAATCTACCAGTGCACCACCTTATGTGTCATGGTCCCACTCAATGGAACTCCACCATAAACATATTGGAGCATTTGTGCGAGTTACTTCGGGATCTGCCATTGGAGGTTCAATAGGGAACTGTGTCGACTTCTCAAGCCCTTTGCAGTCCAACCAATTTGTCAGAAGCATTAGCAATGTCATCCCTTTATTATATATGTTACAGAAAGCACTTGTACTCATGCAGCGAGGGATGGAGGAGGACCCTTATTTCTTTCAAGACGAGGATGATGACCACACTGGCCAAGATCAACCATGGCAGGTCCCTGGGTCTGATGATGACCACGCTGGCCGAGATCAACCATAGCAGGCCCCTGGGTCCACGCACACACTTGCAACCATAGTAGGCTGTATGTGCTGCCGCTTACACAGCGACAGGCAAATTATTAGCATCAAGCCAAGAGGTAAGTAATGAATAGCAGAGCTCTTAGACCCTCACCAAAAAGAGGGAATTGTTCTGTGACTGGCATTAGCGGCAGATGGACGCCGATGCCAGTCACATGCGAGCCCAGGTAGCTTCTGCTCGCTCCCAGTCCACCTCACTCAGCAAGAGCTCCATCTCCTCTGCCAGTTGCCACCACTACAAGTATGATGAGTAAAAGCAGCAGTGTGCCTATATTCCAACAGATAACTCTGACCCCATGGAATTCTGAGTCAATATTGTAGAGAGAGGAGGTTGTCTCTTAGGATTTTATGGTACAAGGCTCCATCCATTCTCTGATGTGGTGAAGTAGTCCTGTGCCCTTAGCAGAGAAACAATCCCAAAACATAATGTTTCCCCCTCCATGCTGGGCAGTGGGGTTGGGGGTCTTTGGGTCATTGGCAGCATTTCTCTTCCTCCAAACATGGCAAGTTGACTTAATGCCAAAGAGCTAAATCGTTGTCTCATCTGACCACAGCACCTTTCCCAGTCACTCGCAGAATCGTCCAGATTGGTTCAAATGTAACAAAAATTACTTCACCGCATCAATGAGAGAATGGATGGAGCCATATACCGTAACATCCTGAGTGACAACCTCCTTCCCTCCGCCAGGACATTAATAATGGGCCGGAGCCGGGTCTTCCAGCAGGACAGTGACCCAAAACATACAGCCAAGGCAACAAAGGAGCGGCTCAAAAAGAAGCCCATTAAGATCATGGAGGGGCCTAACCAGTGTCCAGACCTTAATCCCATAGAAAACATGGAGGAACTGAAGCTCCAAGTTGCCAAGCGACAGCCTCAATATCTTATTGGTTTAGAGATGATCTGCAGAGAGGAGCCAACCTAGATCCCTCCTGACATGTCTGACATGTGCGCAGACCTCATCATCACCTCCAAACCTCTGACTGCTGCGGCCAACAAGGGATTTACCACCAAGTATTACGTCTTGTCTGCCAGAGGGGGTCACATACTTATTTCTCTCTGAAAAAAGCAGATACATTTATACAATGGGATTTGCTGGAATTTATATTTGATATTCTCTCTCACTGGAAAAATGAACCCTTAAAATTATAGACTGTCCATGTCTGTGTCAGTGGGCAAACTAACAAAATCAGTGTGTGTGGGGGGGTCACATACTTATTTCCTTCACTGTATGTAATCATAAAACAGGGAACCCGCTTCCAACTCACCCATCACACTAGGCTACACAGGAGTGACGTGACCTTCTACACTCAGCCTATCCACACAAATAGCTGCCACCACCCAACACTTATGGTAGGTGAAACACCGATATACCCAAACCACACACATAGGAAACAAAAGGGGAACACGTCTAAGCAGATTTACTCTCTTCGAACTTGTGGAAACATTTAGAGCCAAAGACAGACTTAATAAATTATAGCTTTAGTGTATACACAATAATGGCCCAGAGTACAGTGCTGAACAATACAAAGGACGGGACAGAGTCTGAGCTTCACGGGGGACAATTCAGCTTCACGGCTTTGGTAATACACAAGACTTTTCCTTCATAGATCACCGGAAGCTCAGGAAATAAAATCTGGTTATTCGTCAGTCCACCAACTCTCCCCCCCCCCCCTTCCCAAACTTTGGGTTGGTTAATGTCTGTGAAAATCTGATGGGTTAGATAAAACGAGTATTTATCATGTTCCTAACATTTTTTCACTTTCCACAAACAGGTCAGCGTTACGCTTCTCTCCTGTGTGAATTCTCAGATGTTTAATGAGATTTACTTTCCGAGTAAAAGATTTCCCACACTCTGAACATGAAAATGGCTTCTCTCCCGTGTGAAGTCTCTCATGTGTAATAAGATTTCCCTTCTGAGTAAAACTTTTTCCGCATTCTGAACATGAGTATGGCTTCTCTCCTGTATGACTTCTACTATGCTCAAGAAGGCGTTTTCTTTCCGTAAAAGATTTCCCACATTCTGAACATGAATAAGGCTTCTCTCCTGTGTGGATTCTACCATGTATAACAAGACTGGATTTCTCTGTAAAACATTTCCCACATTCTGAGCAAGAAAACGGTTTCTCTCCTGTGTGAATTCTCTCGTGTTTAACAAGAGTTGCTTTTTCTGTAAAACACTTCCCACAATCTGAACATGAATATGGCTTATCTCCTATGTGACTTTTCTGATGTGCAACTAGACTGACTTTGTGTGTAAAACATTTCCCGCATTCTGAGCAAGAAAACGGCTTCTCTCCTGTGTGACTTCTCTCATGTTTAACAAGGCTTGCTTTCTCTCTAAAACATTTCCCACATTCCGAACATGAATATGGCTTCTCTCCTGTGTGAGTTCTCTCATGTACAACAAGACCTGCCTTCTCTGTAAAACTTTTCCCACATTCTGGACATGAATATGGTCTCTCTCCAGTGTGAATTCTCTCATGTGTGACAAGATGTGATTTGTGAGTAAAACCTTTCCCACATTCTGAACATGAATATGGCTTCTCTCCTGTGTGACTTCTCTCATGTAAAACAAGATATCGTTTATACGTAAAACATTTCCCACATTGTGAACATGAATATGGCTTCTCTCCTGTGTGAATTCTTTTGTGAATAAAGAGGTGTGATCTGTACATAAACTCTTTTCCACAATCCCCACACTGGAACCTTTTCCCGTCTTCCTGCTCAGTACTTGTGGTCACAATCTGTGGTTGGTCAGAAGGTTCCTCATGATTGGGGGGATTATATGATGGATCTGTACTGTGACGTCCTGGATGTACATTAGGGGTAATGAGGTTTTCTCCTGAGGAGCGCTCCATCATATCTTCATCTTCTCCTTTATCACTTACTGATAACATGACATTTCCCTCAGAGATCGCACTGGGATTTTCTGTAGGAGTAAAAATATTAGTGATTTTTTTTTTCCAGAACACAAAGTAGACACATTTATAACATTCCTATTAGGCTGGAAACACACAGGCAGATTATGATGCATCAGTGATGGAGCCCAGAGATACTTTTATGGTTATCGGACCTTCCACATTTATCCTCCTTCTTCTATTCATGTCTATGTGGTCAGAATATTTGTCACTCTCCTCCTGTTCGCTTCTACTGACTGTACAATAAGCGGCCACACCAGAAATAACAGCTAAGAAATCATCGATATAAAGGGATGGGACACTTTATCTACATTTATAACAAAGTGCTGGAAACAATGTCAGCGACTTACTAATATACTGTAATAAGCCCATTATCCTGCACTGAGCAGTGTCGCCCCCTGGTGGAGTTCAGTCTTCTCACCTTGCACACGGTGTTCTAGATTTCAAACGTGAGAAGACCCGCCCACCAGTGACCTCCATTATAGCGATTTGCCCCAAGGATAAAAGGAAGGGGTGGATAAAGGTCAGATAACTTAGCCTTCGAACCCCAAGGTAGTCAGAGAGGTTGTGGAACTCCGGAAAGAGTAAGATGAGGTAAGCGAGGAAACAGGTGATGGTGACCGAGAAGTTCAAAGCCTTGGAGTTCTGAAAATTAATTTGGCAATTAGGTAAACTAGAAAGTTCTGGAGGGATCTCAGGGGGTTAGAGATGAAGAACAGCAAGTCGTCCGTGTAAGTGGCCACCTACTGTCCTCGGCCCTACTCCAGCACCCTGGAAACTACAGGCCATAGATTCAGGCAGAGCAATGGCTTCGAGGTCAAAATATATATGGGGAGATAGCGGGCAGCCCTGGCGTGTGCACCGGTCACACCAAAAAGAGCAGAGAGAAGCCCAATGACACTGACAGGTGCAGAATATAGGCCAATGATCCAGCTAGACATGGTAGGCCCAAAGCCAGACCATCTATAAGTCTGCAAGAGGAACGACCAGTCCGCTCTGTCAAACCAACACTGGAGCTGGAGTAGCAGTTAATAGATCTTCTATTGCAGAACAGATTACGCGTTTCGAGGTATTTGGTGTCGCTGTGGCTGAAAAGCATCCACTGGAGATGGGTCTGTAATTCGAGCATTGTGTCACCTCCTTACTCTCCCTCAAGATCACCCAAATATGAGCCCACACAGAATCTGTTGGGAACTTCTGGCCCCATCCACAGATTTCACAGACTCTGACAAATGGGACTTGAGAATGGGGAAAAAAGTTCTTATAGTAACCAATGGGCAGACCCAATTAGAGAGGAGAGAACTCATCCCCCTCCTGTTATTTGTAAAGAGTTCTGCAGCAACACGAGAGATACCAGAGCGTAGCGAGTCGTTCCAGGAGAGTGGCCGGCCGCGATTGGCTTTATAAGGTTAGTGGGAGAGTTGGGGGCAGATATTTATCATATAATTTGTGCACAGTATAGAGAAATTGTATTGAGGTGAAGAGGTGTGTATGACCGGACCAGAGAATGTCCTACAAGTGTCAGCCATGAAGGAGGAGCCGGACACCACTGATGACATCATAGATCACACACTGTACTGTATACACAAGGGACAGTCGATTATGTGGCCCTACGAGGACGGAGACGAATGTCTGATACACAGGTGGAGACAGTGAGGAGTTCAGAGCTCGCAGCTCAGACTAAAACATATTTTAATAGCAGAACATGAAAACTTCTCAGATAAACAAAATGTAAAGAAAAGAAGCGAAACTAAGGCCAAAAATTACGTTTTTATACCTTAAAATAAGTTCTACAGCCAGAGAGCGGGAAATCCCTGACTCACCCTCATGGATAGGAATTACACTCGGCTCATAAGTCCTTACCATGTGATGTCCGGGGGGGCCGGGGGGCTGTATATAATATATATATCTCCTCTTACCATGTGATGTCCGGGGGGGCCGGGGGGCTGTATATAATATATATATCTCCTCTTACCATGTGATGTCCGGGGGGGCCGGGGGGCTGTATATAATATATATATCTCCTCTTACCATGTGATGTCCGGGGGGGCCGGGGGTCTGTATATAATATATATATCTCCTCTTACCATGTGATGTCCGGGGGGGGCCGGGGGTCTGTATATAATATATATATCTCCTCTTACCATGTGATGTCCGGGGGGGGCCGGGGGGTCTGTATATAATATATATATCTCCTCTTACCATGTGATGTCCGGGGGGGCCGGGGGGCTGTATATAATATATATATCTCCTCTTACCATGTGATGTCCGGGGGGGCCGGGGGTCTGTATATAATATATATATCTCCTCTTACCATGTGATGTCCGGGGGGGCCGGGGGGCTGTATATAATATATATATCTCCTCTTACCATGTGATGTCCGGGGGGGCCGGGGGGCTGTATATAATATATATATCTCCTCTTACCATGTGATGTCCGGGGGGGGGGGGGGGTCTGTATATAATATATATATCTCCTCTTACCATGTGATGTCCGGGGGGGCCGGGGGGGCTGTATATAATATATATATCTCCTCTTACCATGTGATGTCCGGGGGGGCCGGGGGTCTGTATATAATATATATATCTCCTCTTACCATGTGATGTCCGGGGGGGCCGGGGGTCTGTATGTAATATATATATCTCCTCTTACCATGTGATGTCCGGGGGGGGGGGGGTCTGTATATAATATATATATCTCCTCTTACCATGTGATGTCCGGGGGGGCCGGGGGGCTGTATATAATATATATATCTCCTCTTACCATGTGATGTCCGGGGGGGCCGGGGGGCTGTATATAATATATATATCTCCTCTTACCATGTGATGTCCGGGGGGGGGGGGGGTCTGTATATAATATATATATCTCCTCTTACCATGTGATGTCCGGGGGGGCCGGGGGTCTGTATATAATATATATATCTCCTCTTACCATGTGATGTCCGGGGGGGGGGGCGGGGGTCTGTATATAATATATATATCTCCTCTTACCATGTGATGTCCGGGGGGGCCGGGGGTCTGTATATAATATATATATCTCCTCTTACCATGTGATGTCCGGGGGGGGCCGGGGGTCTGTATATAATATATATATCTCCTCTTACCATGTGATGTGCGGGGGGGCCGGGGGTCTGTATATAATATATATATCTCCTCTTACCATGTGATGTCCGGGGGGGGCCGGGGGTCTGTATATAATATATATATCTCCTCTTACCACGTGATGTCCGGGGGGGCCGGGGGTCTGTATATAATATATATATCTCCTCTTACCATGTGATGTCCGGGGGGGCCGGGGGTCTGTATATAATATATATATCTCCTCTTACCATGTGATGTCCGGGGGGGCCGGGGGTCTGTATATAATATATATATCTCCTCTTACCATGTGATGTCCGGGGGGGCCGGGGGTCTGTATATAATATATATATCTCCTCTTACCATGTGATGTCCGGGGGGGTCGGGGGTCTGTATATAATATATATATCTCCTCTTACCATGTGATGTCTGGGGGGGCCGGGGGTCTGTATATAATATATATATCTCCTCTTACCATGTGATGTCCGGGGGGGCCGGGGGTCTGTATATAATATATATATCTCCTCTTACCATGTGATGTCCGGGGGGGTCGGGGGTCTGTATATAATATATATATCTCCTCTTACCATGTGATGTCTGGGGGGGCCGGGGGTCTGTATATAATATATATATCTCCTCTTACCATGTGATGTCCGGGGGGGTCGGGGGTCTGTATATAATATATATATCTCCTCTTACCATGTGATGTCTGGGGGGGCCGGGGGTCTGTATATAATATATATATATCTCCTCTTACCATGTGATGTCCGGGGGGGCCGGGGGTCTGTATATAATATATATATCTCCTCTTACCATGTGATGTCCGGGGGGGCCGGGGGTCTGTATATAATATATATATATCTCCTCTTACCATGTAATGTCCGGGGGGGCCGGGGGTCTGTATATAATATATATATCTCCTCTTACCATGTGATGTCCGGGGGGGCCGGGGGTCTGTATATAATATATATATATATCTCCTCTTACCATGTGATGTCCGGGGGGGCCGGGGGTCTGTATATAATATATATATATCTCCTCTTACCATGTGATGTCCGGGGGGGCCGGGGGTCTGTATATAATATATATATCTCCTCTTACCATGTGATGTCCGGGGGGGCCGGGGGTCTGTATATAATATATATATATCTCCTCTTACCATGTGATGTCCGGGGGGGCCGGGGGTCTGTATATAATATATATGTCTCCTCTTACCATGTGATGTCCGGGGGGGCCGGGGGTCCTCCATCATCTCCTCCTTGTACCGATCCTCGTGTCCTTCTAAATACTCCCACTCCTCCATGGAGAAATAGACAGCGACATCCTGACACCTTATAGGAACCTGACAACACAATGATACAGTCATCACCCCTCCCCCTCCAGTGCTGTTACTGGAGAATTTCCCAGCATTCCCAGCAGTGTCACCTCTCCAGTCAGCAGCTCCAGCATCTTGTTGGTGAGTTCTAGAATCTTCTGCTCATGTATCAGGGAGAGAGGGGGAGGGGCTGTGATGGGGCCCCGGCTCCTGCTCCCTCCTCCTCCTGGCTCTGTGATGGGGCCCCGGCTCCTAGGGGCCACACAGTCCCCCGATGTCTTCTTCACCAGTGAGTATTCCTGTGTAGAGACAATAGATGATAGAAATGTAGTACAGATACCTCTCCGCTCAGCAGATAGATGATAGAAATGTAGTACAGATACCTCTCCGCTCAGCAGATACATGATAGAAATGTAGTACAGTTACCTCTCCGCTCAGCAGATAGATGATAGAAATGTAGTACAGATACCTCTCCGCTCAGCAGATAGATGATAGAAATGTAGTACAGATACCTCTCCGCTCAGCAGATAGATGATAGAAATGTAGTACAGATACCTCTCCGCTCAGCAGGGAGATGATAGAAATGTAGTACAGATACCTCTCCGCTCAGCAGATAGATGATAGAAATGTAGTACAGATACCTCTCCGCTCAGCAGGGAGATGATAGAAATGTAGTACAGATACCTCTCCGCTCAGCAGATAGATGATAGAAATGTAGTACAGATACCTCTCCGCTCAGCAGATACATGATAGAAATGTAGTACAGATACCTCTCCGCTCAGCAGGGAGATGATAGAAATGTAGTACAGATACCTCTCCGCTCAGCAGATAGATGATAGAAATGTAGTACAGATACCTCTCCGCTCAGCAGATAGATGATAGAAATGTAGTACAGATACCTCTCCGCTCAGCAGGGAGATGATAGAAATGTAGTACAGATACCTCTCCGCTCAGCAGGGAGATGATAGAAATGTAGTACAGATACCTCTCCGCTCAGCAGATAGATGATAGAAATGTAGTACAGTTACCTCTCCGCTCAGCAGATAGATGATAGAAATGTAGTACAGTTACCTCTCCGCTCAGCAGATAGATGATAGAAATGTAGTACAGATACCTCTCCGCTCAGCAGATAGATGATAGAAATGTAGTACAGTTACCTCTCCGCTCAGCAGATACATGATAGAAATGTAGTACAGATACCTCTCCGCTCAGCAGATACATGATAGAAATGTAGTACAGATACCTCTCCGCTCAGCAGATAGATGATAGAAATGTAGTACAGATACCTCTCCGCTCAGCAGATACATGATAGAAATGTAGTACAGATACCTCTCCGCTCAGCAGATAGATGATAGAAATGTAGTACAGATACCTCTCCGCTCAGCAGATAGATGATAGAAATGTAGTACAGATACCTCTCCGCTCAGCAGATACATGATAGAAATGTAGTACAGATACCTCTCCGCTCAGCAGATAGATGATAGAAATGTAGTACAAATACCTCTCCGCTCAGCAGATAGATGATAGAAATGTAGTACAGATACCTCTCCGCTCAGCAGATAGATGATAGAAATGTAGTACAGATACCTCTCCGCTCAGCAGATAGATGATAGAAATGTAGTACAGTTACCTCTCCGCTCAGCAGATAGATGATAGAAATGTAGTACAGATACCTCTCCGCTCAGCAGATAGATGATAGAAATGTAGTACAGTTACCTCTCCGCTCAGCAGGGAGATGATAGAAATGTAGTACAGATACCTCTCCGCTCAGCAGATAGATGATAGAAATGTAGTACAGATACCTCTCCGCTCAGCAGATAGATGATAGAAATGTAGTACAGATACCTCTCCGCTCAGCAGATAGATGATAGAAATGTAGTACAGATACCTCTCCGCTCAGCAGATAGATGATAGAAATGTAGTACAGATACCTCTCCGCTCAGCAGGGAGATGATAGAAATGTAGTACAGATACCTCTCCGCTCAGCAGATAGATGATAGAAATGTAGTACAGATACCTCTCCGCTCAGCAGATAGATGATAGAAATGTAGTACAAATACCTCTCCGCTCAGCAGATAGATGATAGAAATGTAGTACAGATACCTCTCCGCTCAGCAGATAGATGATAGAAATGTAGTACAGATACCTCTCCGCTCAGCAGATACATGATAGAAATGTAGTACAGATACCTCTCCGCTCAGCAGATAGATGATAGAAATGTAGTACAGATACCTCTCCGCTCAGCAGATAGATGATAGAAATGTAGTACAGATACCTCTCCGCTCAGCAGATAGATGATAGAAATGTAGTACAGATACCTCTCCGCTCAGCAGATAGATGATAGAAATGTAGTACAGATACCTCTCCGCTCAGCAGATAGATGATAGAAATGTAGTACAGATACCTCTCCGCTCAGCAGATAGATGATAGAAATGTAGTACAGATACCTCTCCGCTCAGCAGATACATGATAGAAATGTAGTACAGATACCTCTCCGCTCAGCAGATAGATGATAGAAATGTAGTACAGATACCTCTCCGCTCAGCAGATACATGATAGAAATGTAGTACAGATACCTCTCCGCTCAGCAGATACATGATAGAAATGTAGTACAGATACCTCTCCGCTCAGCAGGGAGATGATAGAAATGTAGTACAGATACCTCTCCGCTCAGCAGATAGATGATAGAAATGTAGTACAGATACCTCTCCGCTCAGCAGATACATGATAGAAATGTAGTACAGTTACCTCTCCGCTCAGCAGATAGATGATAGAAATGTAGTACAGATACCTCTCCGCTCAGCAGATAGATGATAGAAATGTAGTACAGATACCTCTCCGCTCAGCAGGGAGATGATAGAAATGTAGTACAGATACCTCTCCGCTCAGCAGATACATGATAGAAATGTAGTACAGATACCTCTCCGCTCAGCAGATAGATGATAGAAATGTAGTACAGATACCTCTCCGCTCAGCAGATAGATGATAGAAATGTAGTACAGATACCTCTCCGCTCAGCAGGGAGATGATAGAAATGTAGTACAGATACCTCTCCGCTCAGCAGATAGATGATAGAAATGTAGTACAGATACCTCTCCGCTCAGCAGATAGATGATAGAAATGTAGTACAGATACCTCTCCGCTCAGCAGATAGATGATAGAAATGTAGTACAGATACCTCTCCGCTCAGCAGGGAGATGATAGAAATGTAGTACAGATACCTCTCCGCTCAGCAGATAGATGATAGAAATGTAGTACAGTTACCTCTCCGCTCAGCAGATAGATGATCGAAATGTAGTACAGATACCTCTCCGCTCAGCAGATAGATGATAGAAATGTAGTACAGTTACCTCTCCGCTCAGCAGATACATGATAGAAATGTAGTACAGATACCTCTCCGCTCAGCAGATACATGATAGAAATGTAGTACAGATACCTCTCCGCTCAGCAGATAGATGATAGAAATGTAGTACAGATACCTCTCCGCTCAGCAGATACATGATAGAAATGTAGTACAGATACCTCTCCGCTAAGCAGATAGATGATAGAAATGTAATACAGATACCTCTCCGCTCAGCAGATAGATGATAGAAATGTAGTACAGATACCTCTCCGCTCAGCAGATAGATGATAGAAATGTAGTACAGATACCTCTCCGCTCAGCAGATACATGATAGAAATGTAGTACAGATACCTCTCCGCTCAGCAGATAGATGATAGAAATGTAGTACAAATACCTCTCCGCTCAGCAGATAGATGATAGAAATGTAGTACAGATACCTCTCCGCTCAGCAGATAGATGATAGAAATGTAGTACAGATACCTCTCCGCTCAGCAGATAGATGATAGAAATGTAGTACAGTTACCTCTCCGCTCAGCAGATAGATGATAGAAATGTAGTACAGATACCTCTCCGCTCAGCAGATAGATGATAGAAATGTAGTACAGTTACCTCTCCGCTCAGCAGATAGATGATAGAAATGTAGTACAGATACCTCTCCGCTCAGCAGATAGATGATAGAAATGTAGTACAGTTACCTCTCCGCTCAGCAGGGAGATGATAGAAATGTAGTACAGATACCTCTCCGCTCAGCAGATAGATGATAGAAATGTAGTACAGATACCTCTCCGCTCAGCAGATAGATGATAGAAATGTAGTACAGATACCTCTCCGCTCAGCAGATACATGATAGAAATGTAGTACAGTTACCTCTCCGCTCAGCAGATAGATGATAGAAATGTAGTACAGATACCTCTCCGCTCAGCAGATAGATGATAGAAATGTAGTACAGATACCTCTCCGCTCAGCAGATAGATGATAGAAATGTAGTACAGATACCTCTCCGCTCAGCAGATAGATGATAGAAATGTAGTACAGATACCTCTCCGCTCAGCAGATACATGATAGAAATGTAGTACAGATACCTCTCCGCTCAGCAGATAGATGATAGAAATGTAGTACAGTTACCTCTCCGCTCAGCAGATAGATGATAGAAATGTAGTACAGATACCTCTCCGCTCAGCAGATAGATGATAGAAATGTAGTACAGATACCTCTCCGCTCAGCAGATAGATGATAGAAATGTAGTACAGATACCTCTCCGCTCAGCAGATACATGATAGAAATGTAGTACAGATACCTCTCCGCTCAGCAGATAGATGATAGAAATGTAGTACAGATACCTCTCCGCTCAGCAGATAGATGATAGAAATGTAGTACAGATACCTCTCCGCTCAGCAGGGAGATGATAGAAATGTAGTACAGATACCTCTCCGCTCAGCAGATACATGATAGAAATGTAGTACAGATACCTCTCCGCTCAGCAGATAGATGATAGAAATGTAGTACAAATACCTCTCCGCTCAGCAGATAGATGATAGAAATGTAGTACAGATACCTCTCCGCTCAGCAGATAGATGATAGAAATGTAGTACAGATACCTCTCCGCTCAGCAGATACATGATAGAAATGTAGTACAGATACCTCTCCGCTCAGCAGATAGATGATAGAAATGTAGTACAGATACCTCTCCGCTCAGCAGATAGATGATAGAAATGTAGTACAGATACCTCTCCGCTCAGCAGATACATGATAGAAATGTAGTACAGATACCTCTCCGCTCAGCAGATAGATGATAGAAATGTAGTACAGATACCTCTCCGCTCAGCAGATAGATGATAGAAATGTAGTACAGATACCTCTCCGCTCAGCAGATACATGATAGAAATGTAGTACAGATACCTCTCCGCTCAGCAGATAGATGATAGAAATGTAGTACAGATACCTCTCCGCTCAGCAGATAGATGATAGAAATGTAGTACAGATACCTCTCCGCTCAGCAGATAGATGATCTCCAAGGTGAAGTCTAATATTCTTCTGGTGATCTCAGTCCTGTCCTTGTCCATCCTTGGTGGGTCATTCAGGAGAAGGAACGTCTGGAGGAGAAGAGGAGGAAACTGGATGAGCTGGAGGATCTAGTAGTGCAGGAGAGAGGAGGGGCCTGAAATCCTCCAGGGGCCACATCATGTGTGACATACAGGAGCTCCTCACATGGATACAGGAGGATTCCCACAGACACCAGTGATGGGCCCCAGAAGCCCCTAATGTCATTGTACCTGTCACGGTTGTGTCAATGCCCAAGCAACTGTATACTGAATGCAGCGTGCACCACTATGGGAATGGGGTAGGATCTCTGTCCCTAGTGTTATTACAGCTGACTCGGCCCTGCCTCAGGGTGTTGGTCAGCTGTTCCCGAGCTAAGGTTAAAATGGCTGATAACAGAGAGAACAAGACAACAGCACTGACCACCGAGCAGGACCTGCAAGAGCTGAAGGACCTGGGATGATGTCACCGCTATCATGTGACAAGTACATGGGGGCGGAGCTCAGGAGAGGAGGAGGATGAAGGACCTGTGATGATGTCACCGTCATGTGACCAGTACATGGGGCCAATTTTCAAAAAAGGGTGTAAAAGTGAACCTGGAAACTATAGATCTGTAAGTCTGACCTCTGTGGTGGGGAAGATATGGGAGGGCTAATGCAGTGTGAAGGTGAATGGGAAAAGGACCGCATACTTCCAACAGGCCCGAGGGGTCAGACAAGGCTGTAGCCTGAGCCCAACGCTCTTCAACATCTACATCAATGAACTGGCTACAGCCCTGGAGGCCTCACCAACCCCAGGCCTCACCCTGAACGATCGGGAGGTGAAGTTCCTGCTATACGCCGATGACCTCCTACTCCTGGCCCCCACCGAGAAAGACCTCCAAGAAAGCCTGTCAGTGCTGGAAAAATTCAGCACCACATGGGCCCTACCCATCAACCAGAAGAAGACCAAAGTCATGGTATTCCAGAAGAAGGGCCACAATAAAGCCTCCACCACCTCACAATTCACACTGAACGGCTCCACACTGGAGAAAACCAACAGCTACACCTACCTGGGGCTGGAGCTCAGCCAATCAGGAAGCTTCAAAGCAGCAATAGAAACCCTGAAAGCAAAAGCCTGCAGAACCTTCTACGCCATCAGAAGACAACTGTACCACCTCAAACCACCGGTGAGGGTCTGGATGAAGATATTTGACGCAGTCATCTCCCCGATCCTTCTCTATGGCAGTGAGGTTTGGGGCCCAGCCACCTACCCAGACCAGTCAAAGTGGGATTCCAGCCCAACAGAGAACTTCCACCTGGAGTTCTGCAAATACCTGCTACATGTCCATCGCAACACCTCCAACATAGCCTGCAGGGCAGAGCTAGGCAGACTCCCCCTATGGCTCACCATACAGAAGAGGGCGCTAGCTTTCCAGGCACACATCCAGGGGAGCGACTCCTACCACCACCAAGCATGGCTAAGCCACCTGAGCAAACCAGACATTCACCAACCAAACAGCAGCCAACCACCAAACCAAAAACACCAACAGATGATAACCAAGGCCGAAATAAAGGCGACCACAGAGGCAAACAGAGAGCGGTACATTGAAGAATGGAGAAACGAAATAAATAACTCCAAGAAACTCACCAATGTGTACCAATCCCTACAAAGGGACTACACCATGGCCACCTACCTGGAGAGAATACGCCACCCCAAGCACAGACAGACCCTGAGCCGGTACAGACTGAGCGCCCACAACCTAGAGATAGAGACGGGGCGATACAGGCAGACGTACAAGCCACGGGAGAAGAGACTGTGCCAGCACTGTGACCAGGGGGCCCAAGAAGACGAGACCCACTTCCTGCTACACTGCACCAAATACTCAGCTGTGAGGGCCGTCTACTACCAAAGACTCTCTGCCCACATCCCAGACTGGGAGAAGAGGAAACTCTACATCCTACTGGGAGAAGAAGAGGCCACTGTGGAGATCGCTGCCCAATACGTGTCCAGCTGTCACCAAACAAGAGGAAGATGAGATGCATGGACTATCAAACCCCCCTCCCACCACCCGAACACCACTAAGCGCCCCCCCCATCACCTGTTTACCCCATATCCACCAATACCCACACGCTGCAAACAAGAACGACGAGACCCTAAGGACACTCAAACCCCTAACCCTCAGACCCCGTACCCATCCCCCTCCACCACCCCCAACCCCCCTTTTTTTTTTTTTTTTTTTGCTTTGGCAACACCAAATGTTTTATTCTTTGGTAATGCTAATAAAGCTCATTTGTTTGTTTGTTTGCTTTCTAAGAGCTGCCATACTGGAGAATCTCAAGGTAAATAATCTTATAACACCCCATCAGCATGGAGGAATCCTGTCACACTAATCTGATCAGCTTCTATGAGGAGGTCAGTTCAAGACTGGTCATGGGTAATGCAGTGGACACCTAGGCCAGTGACAAGGGGACGTCCTCTACACCTAGACCAGTGACAAGGGGACATCCTCTACACCTAGGCCAGTGACAAGGGGACGTCTTCTACACCTAGGCCAGTGACAAGGGGACGTCCTCTACACCTAGACCGGTGACAGTGACAAGGGGACGTCCTCTACACCTAGACCAGTGACAGTGACAAGGGGACGTCCTCTACACCTAGACCAGTGACAGTGACAAGGGGACGTCCTCTACACCCAGGCCAGTGACAAGGTGATGTCCTCTACACCTAGGCCAGTGACAGTGACAAGGGGATATTCTCTACACCTAGACCGGTGACAAGGGGACGTCTTCTACACCTAGACCAGTGACAAGGGGACATCCTCTACACCTAGGCCATTGACAAGGGGACGTCTTCTACACCTAGACCAGTGACAGTGACAAGGTGATGTCCTCTACACCTAGACCAGTGACAGTGATAAGGGGACGTCTTCTACACCTAGACCTGTGACAGTGACAAGGGGACGTCCTCTACACCTAGGCCAGTGACAGTGACAAGGGGACGTCCTCTACACCTAGGCCAGTGACAAGGGGACGTCCTCTACACCTAGACCAGTGACAGTGATAAGAGGACGTCCTCTACAACTAGACCAGTGACAGTGACAAGGGGACGTCCTCTACAACTAGACCAGTGACAGTGACAAGGGGACGTCCTCTACACCTAGACCGGTGACAGTGATAAGAGGACGTCCTCTACTCCTAGACCAGTGACAAGGGGACGTCCTCTACACCTAGACCAGTGACAAGGGGACGTCTTCTACACCTAGACCTGTGACAGTGACAAGGGGACGTCCTCTACACCTAGGCCATTGACAAGGGGACATCCTCTACACCTAGGCCAGTGACAAGGGGACGTCCTCTACACCTAGACCAGTGACAGTGATAAGGGGACGTCCTCTACAACTAGACCAGTGACAAGGGGACGTCCTCTACACCTAGACCAGTGACAGTGATAAGGGGACGTCCTCTACAACTAGACCAGTGACAAGGGGACGTCCTCTACACCTAGACCAGTGACAAGGGGACGTCTTCTACACCTAGACCTGTGACAGTGACAAGGGGACGTCCTCTACACCTAGACCAGTGACAAGGGGACGTCTTCTACACCTAGACCTGTGACAGTGACAAGGGGACATCCTCTACACCTAGGCCATTGACAAGGGGACATCCTCTACACCTAGGCCAGTGACAAGGGGACGTCTTCTACACCTAGGCCAGTGACAAGGGGATGTCCTCTACACCTAGGCCAGTGACAAGGGGACGTCCTCTACACCTAGGCCATTGACAAAGGGACATCCTCTACACCTAGGCCAGTGACAAGGGGACGTCCTCTATGTCTGGAGGAGAGAAGGTGTCACCAGAAACATAGAAGGGGATTCTTCACAGTAAGAACAACGAGGCTCTGGAAGTCTCTGTCCCAGGACGTGGTGATGGCAGATTCATTGCACAAGTTCATAGAGGGCCTGGATGCCTTTCTTGAAGAGAACAATATTACGGATTATGGACTCTAGATTATAAGGGCACGTTGATCCAGAGTTTTATACTGACTACCAGATTGGAGTCGGGAAGAAATTTTTTCCCCTGAAATTGGGCAATTGACATGAGCCTCATGGGTTTTTTTTTGTTGCCTTCCCCTGGATCAGCGCTGTAGGGATTTGTGAGGGGAAAAATATCTGTGTAAAGAGATAGGTAAGCTTTCCGCCATCTTGTCTGCGTATACGCCATTTTGCTTTCACTAACGTCTTGTTTCTCTCACACAGATACTGTGAGAAGCTGAAATTGTGCTTTTTATCATATTTAGGAAAAGGTTGGAATGTTACTTATTTTCTCATAACAAATACAGAATGTCCATTAGATATGAGATCAGTCTAAACCAGTTCTAAAGATCAAGGACAGACCGTCCATCTTAGAGCACTGTGCTAGCATGATTAGAACTAAAATGGATGACACGGACATCCATGTGTTAACTCATGTATTGCTTATGCACATATTTAGCATTTGTAAACACCCATTCTGTACTCTGACTAATGATAAGTCATATTTTTCTGTAATGTATTAAATTGGCAACAAGTCATAATTCATCCATATAAGCTAACAATTTTTAATAAAGATTGGAACACCCATGGAGTTTGCAAAACAGGTGGCCTCTCCCACAAAACAAAGGGAAGAGGCCAATCCTCTAGAACTGCTCCTGCATCATTGACAACCAGGAGATGTAGCTACTATTCCAGGTTCTGATACAACAAACAATATTTAACTTGGACCTTTCACCACCTCCACAAATTCTACTTCTTAGCATCTGTTAATAGTCGCAGCTCCACTGATTCCAGTGTTTTCTCTTTAGAGTCCACTGTTCCTGAGCATTGAGTGCAGTCAGTTTTGGTTCTTGATGTGCTCTGTAATGTTAGGTGGGCAGTGTCAGACAGGGGGGCTTGTTTCAGAGCTCCAATCAGAGGCAGCCAGTGTCAGAGCTCATTTCAGAGCGCCGTTTGTACACATACTGTATTGGTGGACATCCCAGTGTATTTGGAGCTTACCTTAGTATATACAGCTTGGAGCATCTCCTCCGGACCTCCAGCGAGCAGTTTTACGGCGATAGCTTCGCCCGGAGTTATTATTAAGTTGCGGCCTACCTCAGCAGCTACGTGGTCCGGCATCTTTACTAGGCTGCATCCTCCCCTCTGTCCTGTGGTGTGGCATAGGCGGTCCCAGCTAGAAGAAGAGACATTGGTGGCTGTTCATCGGGTCCTGCAGGATTGCTGCCTCTAACTCCCTGGATCGTGGGGGTGCTGTCCTGCCACTGCAGCAAGATCACAGAGCTGGCTTTGTCTTCATCAGCAGCATCACTGATGCTGCACTCATGGGAACTCTGACTGCAGCTCATCACTACCAACTCTCTGGTCTGTAAACTCTGAAATTCCTGCTGTGAGTTCCTGGAATGGTACTTGGGCCCCCTCTTCCTCCCCTGTACATTTCCTGACTTGTCCTGGATTACTCTGCAAAAGTGGCGGTTCACCCTCTCCTCTCAGCCCTCGAAAAAATGGTCGCACTGTGACCCTGAAATCCCAGGCTGATCTAGGGGACTTTTGCTCTTCTCTGGACATTCCTGCTCCTAAGTTGACTTGATGTTTTGTCTTTTGTTAAAATTCTTTTTAGGTGCACGGCCGGGAGGGACGGTTGGAATTGGTTCATAGCTTGGTGACTGGTTCACCCTTTGTGACCATCCTCTCGGTCATGCCTCCTGTCCCCCTAAGGGCGTTTTGCTGTGGCTGTTGTTGTTCCTCAAGGTTCTTTGTTTTTGTTGGACTCGCGATGATCTCTTATCTATTTTATTTTAAAATCCTGATTGACATTCAGGCCAAAATCTGGGAGGCCCTTTTGCAAAAGACTTCTAAACTGCTGCTTTACACTAAGCAGTGATAGTATGACAGAGCTAATAAGCCCCATACTCTCTTGTGTTCCGTCTGGAAGGTATCCGCATGAGGACTCCACCGGACGGAATACAAGCGCAACTGCAAGCGCTGTGCAGTTAAAGCACACGAATCCCATAGACTGTAATGGGGTCTATGTGCTTGCCGTTCACTGCCCGCACAAATGATTTGAACTCACGTTCTGTTTCTGAGCTCTTGGTACTCTGCTTAGATGCAGAAAAGGCGTTTGATCACCTGAGCTGGCTGTTCCTGCCTCTTATGGTTTTTGGGGCCCCTTTTTGTCGGCAATTAAGAGTCTTTATTCATCCCCCTCCGTGATGGTCAAACTACCCCATACCGCCTCCCGCCTGTTTCGGTTATGTAACGGCACTAGGCAAGGTTACCCGCTGTCTCCTATTCATTCTTTGTATTGAACCCTTGGTGGCGGCCATCTGTTTGTGCCCTGATATCTTGGGGGTTCTCTTACGTGAGTTCAAACTTTCATTGTTCGCGGACAATATTCTTCTTACTCTTACTAATCTACATATCTCCCTCCCTAACCTCCATACTCTTCTCTCACGCTTCGGCTGGTTGTCTGGCTATAAAATTAATACCTCCAAGATGGAGGCTTTGCCCATCCGTATTCCCCCTTCACAGCCCCAGCACAGAGAAGGCCCCAGTACAGAGAGGGCCCCAGCACAGAGAGGGCCCCAGCACAGAGAGGGCCCCAGCACAGAGAGGGCCCCAGCACAGAGAGGGCCCCACTCCAGCCCTGAGCTCCGAGATGAAAGGCTAGCGGGCTGAGGTATAAAAGTAGTGATCTTATATGGTGATTAAGGAACTGACCTTTGTCTTTGTCACTTTTATAACAGTTATGAGTTGGCAAACATTTGAAATTAGTGTGCGCCATTTATAATAACATGCAGACTACAAGGGGAGGTGAAATAAAAGGAGCCATACACAAATTTGACAGCATGTGGGGTCCTAATATTAGTACCCCGAATCTTCCATCACACAGCATTCTCAAATGTTTATATAAACAAATATCAGATATTATTACGTCCACATATGATATAGAATATACAGTCTACACGCGGCGTTCTTCCTTATCACGGGCACTCTGGATTCTCCTGCAGTGGGGGGGGGGGGGGGGACGGAAGGGAAATGTATGAGTCCAGTAAGAAGAAGCGAGGAGCATGGGGACAATTTATAGCTTTATTAATAAACAAGACTATTCTCTTCTTCATTCTATCCACAAGACCTTTCCTCAATGGATTCCAGTCATATTGACCTTAAAGGGGTTGTCCAAATCTATACTGGTAGCTCATGTAAATTGAAGACTTTTCGTGAACATATTGCTTTAGAAATGCTGCTTTGTTTGCCTGCTATGTGATCTTATTCTTCCCATTGTTTACATAGCGTTGCTATAACCATGGACCTATAGGACAAGTGACATCACTTAGTGCTCTGCCGGTCGGACAATCCATTCAACTAATTGCAGTTTGCTGATAAAGCCAAGTCTATTATCTCTCTATGTAAACACACAGATAACACTCAGTCCTTCTCTACAACCTTGGGCAGATTATCTGTTCTGCATAAGTCTTGTAAGACTCAGGCCCGCTCTGCTGAAATAAGAAGTAGGAAAAACACCTTTAGACATTAGAAAATGAATATGGCTTCTCTCCTGTGTGGCTTCTCTCATGTTTAACTAGACTTGGTTTATTTTTAAAACTTTTCCCGCATTTTGAACAAGAATATGGTCTCTCTCCTGTGTGACTTCGCGCATGGGTAACAAGATTTGACTTCTGAGTAAAACATTTTCCACATGCTGGACATGAATATGGCTTCTCTCCTGTGTGACTTCTCTCGTGTTTAACAAGGGTTGCTTTATCTTTAAAACATTTCCGACATTCTGAACATGAAAATGGCTTCTCTCCGGTGTGACTTCTCTCATGCACAAGAAGATTGGATTTTGTTATAAAACATTTCCCACATGCTGAACATGAAAATGGCTTCTCTCCTGTGTGACTTCTCTCATGCACAACAAGATTGGATTTTGTTATAAAACATTTCCCACATTCTGAACATGAATACGGCTTCTCTCCTGTGTGACTTCTCTCATGTATAACAAGACTTGATTTTTCAGTAAAACATTTCCCACATACTGAACATGAGTAAGGTTTCTCTCCCGTGTGGGTTCGCTCATGTACAATAAGATTGGATTTTTTTATAAAACTTTTTCCGCAAGCTAAACATGAAAAGGGCTTCTCTCCTGTATGACTTCGTTCATGTATAACAAGACATTTTTTCTCCATGAAACGTTTTCCACATTCTGAACATGAATATGGCTTCTCTCCTGTGTGAATTCTCATATGTAGGACTAAGTGAGACTTCTGTGTAAAACATTTACCACAAACTGAGCATGAGTACGGCTTCTCTGCTGTGTGACTTCTCTCAGATTTAACTTCAGTTCCTTTATCTTTACAATATTTTGCACATTCTACACATGAATATGGCATCTCTCCTGTGTGGATTCTTCTGTGTTCATATAAACTTGATCTGTATGTGAACGGTTTTCCACATTTCCCACACAGGAACCATTCCTCCTCTTTCTGGCTGTTACTCGTAGTCACAATCTGTGGTTGGTCAGAAGGTTCCTCATGATTTGGGGGATTATATGATGGATCTGTACTGTGACGTCCTGGATGCACATTAGGGGTAATGAGGTTTTCTCCTGAGGAGCGCTCCATCATATCTTCATCTTCTCCTTTATCGATTACTAATAACATGAAGTTTTCGTCAGAGATCGCACTGGGATTTTCTGTAGGATTAAAAATGGATTCAATGATTTAAGTTTTATAACATTCCTATTAGGCCGGAGACTCACAGGCAGATTATGATGTATCAGTGATGGAGCCCGGAGATACAGAGACATTACTTTTATGGTTATCGGCCCTTCCACATTTATCCTCAAACATCTATTCATGTCTATGTGGTCAGAATATTTGTCACTCTCCTCATGTTCTCTTCTACTGACTGTACAATAAGCGGCCACACCAGAAATAACAGCTAAGAAATCATCGATATAAAGGGATCGGACACTTTATCTACATTTATAACAAAGTGCTGGAAACAATGTCAGCGACTTACTAATATACTGTAATAAGCCCATTATCCTGCACTGAGCAGTGTCGCCCCCTGGTGGAGTTCAGTCTTCCCAACATGGCCACCCATGGAGGGGACCATGAGAAGACCTGTCCATCAGCGCCCTCCATTATATCCCAGCACTTGGCTTAGGTAACGGTCACATACACAGTGTTGGACGGGTCTGCTCACGTGTCCCTTCATCTGTGGCCATGTTGAGACTTTGGTGCTGTGTAACCAGGGGCCTGGATTATACACAAGGGTGCGGTGATGATGGGTATATAGCAGTATATTAGTAAGGGGCCTGGATTATACACAAGGGTGCGGTGATGATGGGTATATAGCAGTATATTAGTAAGGAGCCTGGACTATACACAAGGGTGCTGTGATGATGGGTATATAGCAGTATATTAGTAAGGGGTCTGGACTATACACAAGGGTGCGGTGATGATGGGTATATAGCAGTATATTAGTAAGGGGCCTGGATTATACACAAGGGTGCGGTGATGATGGGTATATAGCAGTATATTAGTAAGGAGCCTGGACTATACACAAGGGTGCGGTGATGATGGGTATATAGCGGTATATTAGTAAGGAGCCTGGACTATACACAAGGGTGCTGTGATGATGGGTATATAGCAGTATATTAGTAAGGGGTCTGGACTATACACAAGGGTGCGGTGATGATGGGTATATAGCAGTATATTAGTAAGGGGCCTGGACTATACACAGGGGTGCGGTGATGATGGGTATATAGCAGTATATTAGTAAGGGGCCTGGACTATACACAGGGGTGCGGTGATGATGGGTATATAGCAGTATATTAGTAAGGGGCCTGGACTATACACAGGGTGCGGTGATGATGGGTATATAGCGGTATATTAGTAAGGGGTCTGGACTATACACAAGGAGGCGGTGATGATGGGTATATAGCGGTATATTAGTAAGGGGTCTGGACTATACACAAGGAGGCGGTGATGATGGGTATATAGCGGTATATTAGTAAGGAGCCTGGACTATACACAAGGGTGCGGTGATGATGGGTATATAGCAGTATATTAGTAAGGGGCCTGGACTATACACAAGGGTGCGGTGATGATGGGTATATAGCGGTATATTAGTAAGGGGCCTGGATTATACACAAGGGTGCGGTGATGATGGGTATATAGCAGTATATTAGTAAGGGGCCTGGATTATACACAAGGGTGCGGTGATGATGGGTATATAGCAGTATATTAGTAAGGAGCCTGGACTATACACAAGGGTGCTGTGATGATGGGTATATAGCAGTATATTAGTAAGGGGTCTGGACTATACACAAGGGTGCGGTGATGATGGGTATATAGCAGTATATTAGTAAGGGGCCTGGATTATACACAAGGGGGCGGTGATGATGGGTATATAGCAGTATATTAGTAAGGGGCCTGGATTATACACAAGGGTGCGGTGATGATGGGTATATAGCAGTATATTAGTAAGGAGCCTGGACTATACACAAGGGTGCGGTGATGATGGGTATATAGCGGTATATTAGTAAGGAGCCTGGACTATACACAAGGGTGCTGTGATGATGGGTATATAGCAGTATATTAGTAAGGGGTCTGGACTATACACAAGGGTGCGGTGATGATGGGTATATAGCGGTATATTAGTAAGGGGCCTGGACTATACACAGGGGTGCGGTGATGATGGGTATATAGCAGTATATTAGTAAGGGGCCTGGACTATACACAGGGGTGCGGTGATGATGGGTATATAGCAGTATATTAGTAAGGGGCCTGGACTATACACAGGGGTGCGGTGATGATGGGTATATAGCAGTATATTAGTAAGGGGCCTGGACTATACACAGGGTGCGGTGATGATGGGTATATAGCGGTATATTAGTAAGGGGTCTGGACTATACACAAGGAGGCGGTGATGATGGGTATATAGCGGTATATTAGTAAGGGGTCTGGACTATACACAAGGAGGCGGTGATGATGGGTATATAGCGGTATATTAGTAAGGAGCCTGGACTATACACAAGGGTGCGGTGATGATGGGTATATAGCAGTATATTAGTAAGGGGTCTGGACTATACACAAGGGTGCGGTGATGATGGGTATATAGCGGTATATTAGTAAGGGGCCTGGACTATACACAGGGGTGCGGTGATGATGGGTATATAGCAGTATATCAGTAAGGGGCCTGGACTATACACAAGGGTGCGGTGATGATGGGTATATAGCAGTATATTAGTAAGGAGCCTGGACTATACACAAGGGTGCGGTGATGATGGGTATATAGCAGTATATTAGTAAGGGGCCTGGACTATACACAGGGGTGCGGTGATGATGGGTATATAGCAGTATATCAGTAAGGGGCCTGGACTATACACAGGGGTGCGGTGATGATGGGTATATAGCGGTATATTAGTAAGGGGCCTGGACTATACACAGGGGTGCGGTGATGATGGGTATATAGCAGTATATCAGTAAGGGGCCTGGACTATACACAAGGGTGCGGTGATGATGGGTATATAGCGGTATATTAGTAAGGGGCCTGGACTATACACAGGGGTGCGGTGATGATGGGTATATAGCAGTATATCAGTAAGGGGCCTGGACTATACACAAGGGTGCGGTGATGATGGGTATATAGCAGTATATTAGTAAGGGGCCTGGACTATACACAAGGGTGCGGTGATGATGGGTATATAGCAGTATATTAGTAAGGAGCCTGGACTATACACAAGGGTGTGGTGATGATGGGTATATAGCGGTATATTAGTAAGGGGCCTGGACTATACACAAGGGGGTGGTGATGATGGGTATATAGCAGTATATTAGTAAGGAGCCTGGACTATACACAGGGGTGCGGTGATGATGGGTATATAGCAGTATATTAGTAAAGGGTCTGGACTATACACAAGGGTGCGGTGATGATGGGTATATAGCAGTATATTAGTAAAGGGTCTGGACTATACACAAGGGTGCGGTGATGATGGGTATATAGCAGTATATTAGTAAGGAGCCTGGACTATACACAAGGGGGCGGTGATGATGGGTATATAGCAGTATATTAGTAAGGGGCCTGTACTATACACAAGGGTGCGGTGATGGATGATGGGTATATAGCAGTATATTAGTAAGGGGCCTGGACTATACACAAGGGTGCAGTGATGATGGGTATATAGCAGTATATTAGTAAGGGGCCTGGACTATACACAGGGGTGCGGTAATGATGGGTATATAGCGGTATATTAGTAAGGAGCCTGGACTATACACAGGGGTGCGGTGATGATGGGTATATAGCGGTATATTAGTAAGGGGTCTGGACTATACACAAGGGTGCGGTGATGATGGGTATATAGCGGTATATTAGTAAGGGGTCTGGACTATACACAAGGGTGCGGTGATGATGGGTATATAGCGGTATATTAGTAAGGGGCCTGGACTATACACAAGGGTGCGGTGATGATGGGTATATAGCAGTATATTAGTAAGGGGCCTGGACTATACACAGGGGTGCGGTGATGATGGGTATATAGCAGTATATTAGTAAGGAGCCTGGACTATACACAAGGGTGCGGTGATGATGGGTATATAGCAGTATATTAGTAAGGGGCCTGGACTATACACAAGGGGGCGGTGATGATGGGTATATAGCGGTATATTAGTAAGGGGCCTGGACTATACACAAGGGTGCGGTGATGATGGGTATATAGCAGTATATTAGTAAGGGGCCTGGACTATACACAAGGGGGCGGTGATGATGGGTATATAGCAGTATAATAGTAAGGGGCCTGGACTATACACAGGGGTGCGGTGATGATGGGTATATAGCAGTATATTAGTAAGGGGCCTGGACTATACACAAGGGTGCGGTGATGATGGGTATATAGCGGTATATTAGTAAGGGGCCTGGACTATACACAAGGGTGCGGTGATGATGGGTATATAGCGGTATATTAGTAAGGGGCCTGGACTATACACAAGGGGGCGGTGATGATGGGTATATAGCGGTATATTAGTAAGGGGCCTGGACTATACACAAGGGTGCGGTGATGATGGGTATATAGCAGTATAATAGTAAGGGGCCTGGACTATACACAGGGGTGCGGTGATGATGGGTATATAGCAGTATATTAGTAAGGGGCCTGGACTATACACAAGGGGGCGGTGATGATGGGTATATAGCAGTATATTAGTAAGGGGCCTGGACTATACACAAGGGGGCGGTGATGATGGGTATATAGCAGTATATTAGTAAGGGGTCTGGACTATACACAAGGGTGCGGTTATGATGGGTATATAGCGGTATATTAGTAAGGAGCCTGGACTATACACAAGAGTGCGGTGATGATGGGTATATAGCGGTATATTAGTAAGGGGCCTGGACTATACACAAGGGTACGGTGATGATGGGTATATAGCGGTATATTAGTAAGGGGCCTGGACTATACACAAGGGTGCGGTGATGATGGGTATATAGCAGTATATTAGTAAGGGGTCTGGACTATACACAAGGGTGCGGTGATGATGGGTATATAGCGGTATATTAGTAAGGAGCCTGGACTATACACAAGGGTGCGGTGATGATGGGTATATAGCAGTATATTAGTAAGGGGCCTGGACTATACACAAGGGTGCGGTGATGATGGGTATATAGCGGTATATTAGTAAGGGGCCTGGACTATACACAAGGGTGCGGTGATGATGGGTATATAGCGGTATATTAGTAAGGGGCCTGGACTATACACAAGGGGGCGGTGATGATGGGTATATAGCAGTATATCAGTAAGGGGCCTGGACTATACACAAGGGTGCGGTGATGATGGGTATATAGCAGTATATTAGTAAGGAGCCTGGACTATACACAAGGGTGCGGTGATGATGGGTATATAGCAGTATATTAGTAAGGGGCCTGGACTATATACTATGGTGCGGTGATGATGGGTATATAGCAGTATATTAGTAAGGGGTCTGGACTATACACAAGGGTGCGGTGATGATGGGTATATAGCAGTATATTAGTAAGGGGCCTGGACTATACACAAGGGTGCGGTGATGATGGGTATATAGCGGTATATTAGTAAGGAGCCTGGACTATACACAAGGGTGCGGTGATGATGGGTATATAGCGGTATATTAGTAAGGGGTCTGGACTATACACAAGGGTGCAGTGATGATGGGTATATAGCAGTATATTAGTAAGGGGCCTGGACTATACACAAGGGTGCGGTGATGATGGGTATATAGCAGTATATTAGTAAGGGGTCTGGACTATACACAAGGGTGCGGTGATGATGGGTATATAGCAGTATATTAGTAAGGGGCCTGGACTATACACAGGGGTGCGGTGATGATGGGTATATAGCAGTATATTAGTAAGGGGCCTGGACTATACACAGGGGTGCGGTGATGATGGGTATATAGCAGTATATTAGTAAGGGGTCTGGACTATACACAAGGGTGCAGTGATGATGGGTATATAGCAGTATATTAGTAAGGGGCCTGGACTATACACAAGGGTGCGGTGATGGATGATGGGTATATAGCGGTATATTAGTAAGGGGCCTGGACTATACACAAGGGTGCGGTGATGATGGGTATATAGCAGTATATTAGTAAGGAGCCTGGACTATACACAAGGGTGCAGTGATGATGGGTATATAGCAGTATATTAGTAAGGAGCCTGGACTATACACAAGGGTGCGGTGATGATAGGTATATAGCAGTATATTAGTAAGAGCCTGGACTATACACAAGGGTGCGGTGATGATGGGTATATAGCAGTATATTAGTAAGGGGCCTGGACTATACACAAGGGTGCGGTGATGATGGGTATATAGCAGTATATTAGTAAGGAGCCTGGACTATACACAAGGGTGCGGTGATGATGGGTATATAGCGGTATATTAGTAAGGGGCCTGGACTATACACAAGGGTGCAGTGATGATGGGTATATAGCAGTATATTAGTAAGGAGCCTGGACTATACACAAGGGGGCGGTGATGATGGGTATATAGCAGTATATTAGTAAGGGGCCTGGACTATACACAAGGGTGCGGTGATGATGGGTATATAGCAGTATATTAGTAAGGGGCCTGGACTATACACAAGGGTGCGGTGATGATGGGTATATAGCGGTATATTAGTAAGGAGCCTGGACTATACACAGGGGTGCGGTGATGATGGGTATATAGCAGTATATTAGTAAGGAGCCTGGACTATACACAAGGAGGCGGTGATGATGGGTATATAGCAGTATATTAGTAAGGAGCCTGGACTATACACAAGGGTGCGGTGATAATGGGTATATAGCGGTATATTAGTAAGGAGCCTGGACTATACACAGGGGTGCGGCGATGATGGGTATATAGCAGTATATTAGTAAGGAACCTGGACTATACACAAGGGTGCGGTGATGATGGGTATATAGCAGTATAATAGTAAGGGGCCTGGACTATACACAAGGGTGCGGTGATGATGGGTATATAGCAGTATATTAGTAAGGAACCTGGACTATACACAAGGGTGCGGTGATGATGGGTATATAGCAGTATATTAGTAAGGGGCCTGGACTATACACAAGGGGGCGGTGATGATGGGTATATAGCAGTATATTAGTAAGGGGCCTGGACTATACACAAGGGTTACAGTGATGATGGGTATATAGCAGTATATTAGTAAGGGGCCTGGACTATATACAAGGGTGCGGTGATGATGGGTATATAGCGGTATATTAGTAAGGGGCCTGGACTATACACAAGGGTGCGGTGATGATGGGTATATAGCGGTATATCAGTAAGGGGTCTGGACTATACACAGGGGTGCGGTGCTGATGGGTATATAGCAGTATATTAGTAAGGAGCCTGGACTATACACAAGGGTGCAGTGATGATGGGTATATAGCAGTATATTAGTAAGGAGCCTGGACTATATACAAGGGTGCGGTGATGATGGGTATATAGCAGTATATTAGTAAGGGGCCTGGACTATACACAAGGGTGCGGTGATGATGGGTATATAGCAGTATATTAGTAAGGGGTCTGGACTATACACAAGGGTGCGGTGATGATGGGTATATAGCAGTATATTAGTAAGGGGCCTGGACTATACACAAGGGGGCGGTGATGATGGGTATATAGCAGTATATTAGTAAGGAGCCTGGACTATACACAAGGGTGCGGTGATGATGGGTATATAGCAGTATATTAGTAAGGGGTCTGGACTATACACAAGGGGGCGGTGATGATGGGTATATAGCAGTATATTAGTAAGGAACCTGGACTATACACAGGGGTGCGGTAATGATAGGTATATAGCAGTATATTAGTAAGGGGCCTGGACTATACACAAGGGTGCGGTGATGATGGGTATATAGCAGTATATCAGTAAGGGGTCTGGACTATACACAGGGGTGCGGTGATGATGGGTATATAGCAGTATATTAGTAAGGGGCCTGGACTATACACAAGGGTGCAGTGATGATGGGTATATAGCAGTATATTAGTAAGGGGCCTGGACTATACACAAGGGTGCGGTGATGATGGGTATATAGCAGTATATTAGTAAGGGGCCTGGACTATACACAGGGGTGCGGTGATGATGGGTATATAGCGGTATATTAGTAAGGGGCCTGGACTATACACAAGGGTGCGGTGATGATGGGTATATAGCGGTATATTAGTAAGGGGCCTGGACTATACACAAGGGTGCGGTGATGATGGGTATATAGCGGTATATTAGTAAGGGGCCTGGACTATACACAAGGGGGCGGTGATGATGGGTATATAGCGGTATATTAGTAAGGGGCCTGGACTATACACAGGGGTGCGGTGATGATGGGTATATAGCAGTATATTAGTAAGGGGTCTGGACTATACACAGGGGTGCGGTGATGATGGGTATATAGCGGTATATTAGTAAGGGGCCTGGACTATACACAAGGGTGCGGTGATGATGGGTATATAGCAGTATATTAGTAAGGGGCCTGGACTATACACAAGGGGGCGGTGATGATGGGTATATAGCAGTATATTAGTAAGGGGCCTGGACTATACACAAGGGTGCAGTGATGATGGGTATATAGCAGTATATTAGTAAGGGGCCTGGACTATACACAAGGGGGTGGTGATGATGGGTATATAGCAGTATATTAGTAAGGGGCCTGGACTATACACAAGGGGGCGGTGATGATGGGTATATAGCAGTATATTAGTAAGGGGCCTGGACTATACACAAGGGTGCGGTGATGATGGGTATATAGCAGTATATTAGTAAGGAGCCTGGACTATACACAAGGGGGCGGTGATGATGGGTATATAGCAGTATATTAGTAAGGGGCCTGGACTATACACAGGGGTGCGGTGATGATGGGTATATAGCAGTATATTAGTAAGGGGCCTGGACTATACACAAGGGGGCGGTGATGATGGGTATATAGCAGTATCTCAGTAAGGGGCCTGGACTATACACAAGGGTGCGGTGATGATGGGTATATAGCAGTATATTAGTAAGGAGCCTGGACTATACACAGGGGTGCGGTGATGATGGGTATATAGCGGTATATTAGTAAGGAGCCTGGACTATACACAGGGGTGCGGTGATGATGGGTATATAGCGGTATATTAGTAAGGAGCCTGGACTATACACAAGGGTGCAGTGATGATGGGTATATAGCGGTATATTAGTAAGGGGCCTGGACTATACACAAGGGTGCGGTGATGATGGGTATATAGCAGTATATTAGTAAGGGGCCTGGACTATACACAAGGGTGCGGTGATGGATGATGGGTATATAGCAGTATATTAGTAAGGGGCCTGGACTATACACAAGGGTGCGGTGATGATGGGTATATAGCAGTATATTAGTAAGGGGCCTGGACTATACACAAGGGGGCGGTGATGATGGGTATATAGCGGTATATTAGTAAGGGGCCTGGACTATACACAAGGGTGCGGTGATGATGGGTATATAGCAGTATATTAGTAAGGGGCCTGGACTATACAGAAGGGTGCGGTGATGATGGGTATATAGCAGTATATTAGTAAGGGGCCTGGACTATACACAAGGGGGCGGTGATGATGGGTATATAGCGGTATATTAGTAAGGGGCCTGGACTATACACAAGGGGGCGGTGATGATGGGTATATAGCAGTATATTAGTAAGGGGCCTGGACTATACACAAGGGTGCGGTGATGATGGGTATATAGCGGTATATTAGTAAGGGGTCTGGACTATACACAAGGGTTACAGTGATGATGGGTATATAGCGGTATATTAGTAAGGGGCCTGGACTATACACAAGGGTGCGGTGATGATGGGTATATAGCGGTATATTAGTAAGGGGCCTGGACTATACACAAGGGTGCGGTGATGATGGGTATATAGCAGTATATTAGTAAGGGGCCTGGACTATACACAAGGGTGCGGTGATGATGGGTATATAGCGGTATATTAGTAAGGGGCCTGGACTATACACAAGGGTGCGGTGATGATGGGTATATAGCGGTATATTAGTAAGGGGCCTGGACTATACACAGGGGTGCGGTGATGATGGGTATATAGCAGTATATCAGTAAGGGACCTGGACTATACACAAGGGTGCGGTGATGATGGGTATATAGCGGTATATTAGTAAGGGGCCTGGACTATACACAGGGGTGCGGTGATGATGGGTATATAGCGGTATATCAGTAAGGGGCCTGGACTATACACAAGGGGGTGGTGATGATGGGTATATAGCAGTATATTAGTAAGGGGCCTGGACTATACACAAGGGTGCGGTGATGATGGGTATATAGCAGTATATTAGTAAGGGGCCTGGACTATACACAAGGGTGCGGTGATGATGGGTATATAGCAGTATATTAGTAAGGGGCCTGGACTATACACAAGGGTGTGGTGATGATGGGTATATAGCAGTATATCAGTAAGGGGCCTGGACTATACACAAGGGGGCGGTGATGATGGGTATATAGCAGTATATCAGTAAGGAGCCTGGACTATACACAAGGGTGCGGTGATGATGGGTATATAGCGGTATATTAGTAAGGGGCCTGGACTATACACAAGGGTGCGGTGATGATGGGTATATAGTAGTATATTAGTAAGGGGCCTGGACTATACACAGGGGTGCGGTGATGATGGGTATATAGCAGTATATTAGTAAGGAGCCTGGACTATACACAAGGGTGCGGTAATGATGGGTATATAGCAGTATATTAGTAAGGGGCCTGGACTATACACAGGGGTGCGGTGATGATGGGTATATAGCAGTATATTAGTAAGGGGCCTGGACTATACACAAGGGTGCGGTGATGATGGGTATATAGCGGTATATTAGTAAGGAGCCTGGACTATACACAAGGGTGCAGTGATGATGGGTATATAGCAGTATATTAGTAAGGGGCCTGGACTATACACAGGGGTGCGGTGATGATGGGTATATAGCAGTATATTAGTAAGGGGCCTGGACTATACACAAGGGTGCGGTGATGGATGATGGGTATATAGCGGTATATTAGTAAGGGGCCTGGACTATACACAAGGGTGCGGTGATGATGGGTATATAGCGGTATATTAGTAAGGGGCCTGGACTATACACAAGGGTGCGGTGATGATGGGTATATAGCAGTATATTAGTAAGGAGCCTGGACTATACACAAGGGGGCGGTGATGATGGGTATATAGCAGTATATTAGTAAGGGGCCTGGACTATACACAAGGGTGCGGTGATGATGGGTATATAGCAGTATATTAGTAAGGAGCCTGGACTATACACAAGGGTGCAGTGATGATGGGTATATAGCAGTATATTAGTAAGGAGCCTGGACTATACACAAGGGGGCGGTGATGATGGGTATATAGCAGTATATTAGTTAGGGGCCTGGACTATACACAAGGGTGCGGTGATGATGGGTATATAGCAGTATATTAGTAAGGGGCCTGGACTATACACAAGGGTGCGGTGATGATGGGTATATAGCGGTATATTAGTAAGGAGCCTGGACTATACACAGGGGTGAGGTGATGATGGGTATATAGCAGTATATTAGTAAGGAGCCTGGACTATACACAAGGAGGCGGTGATGATGGGTATATAGCAGTATATTAGTAAGGAGCCTGGACTATACACAAGGGTGCGGTGATGATGGGTATATAGCGGTATAATAGTAAGGAGCCTGGACTATACACAGGGGTGCGGTGATGATGGGTATATAGCAGTATATTAGTAAGGAGCCTGGACTATACACAAGGGTGCGGTGATGATGGGTATATAGCAGTATATTAGTAAGGAGCCTGGACTATACACAAGGGGGCGGTGATGATGGGTATATAGCGGTATATTAGTAAGGGGCCTGGACTATACACAGGGGTGCGGTGATGATGGGTATATAGCAGTATATTAGTAAGGAGCCTGGACTATACACAAGGGTGCGGTGATGATGGGTATATAGCGGTATATTAGTAAGGGGCCTGGACTATACACAAGGGTTACAGTGATGATGGGTATATAGCGGTATATCAGTAAGGGGTCTGGACTATACACAGGGGTGCGGTGATGATGGGTATATAGCAGTATATTAGTAAGGAGCCTGGACTATACACAAGGGTGCAGTGATGATGGGTATATAGCGGTATATTAGTAAGGGGCCTGGACTATACACAAGGGTGCAGTGATGGATGATGGGTATATAGCGGTATATTAGTAAGGGGCCTGGACTATACACAAGGGTGCGGTGATGATGGGTATATAGCAGTATATTAGTAAGGGGTCTGGACTATACACAAGGGTGCGGTGATGATGGGTATATAGCAGTATATTAGTAAGGGGTCTGGACTATACACAAGGGTGCAGTGATGATGGGTATATAGCAGTATATTAGTAAGGAGCCTGGACTATACACAAGGGTGCGGTGATGATGGGTATATAGCAGTATATTAGTAAGGGGTCTGGACTATACACAAGGGGGCGGTGATGATGGGTATATAGCAGTATATTAGTAAGGAACCTGGACTATACACAGGGGTGCGGTAATGATAGGTATATAGCAGTATATTAGTAAGGGGCCTGGACTATACACAGGGGTGCGGTAATGATAGGTATATAGCAGTATATTAGTAAGGGGCCTGGACTATACACAAGGGTGCGGTGATGATGGGTATATAGCAGTATATTAGTAAGGGGCCTGGACTATACACAAGGGTGTGGTGATGATGGGTATATAGCAGTATATTAGTAAGGGGCCTGGACTATACACAAGGGTGCGATGATGATGGGTATATAGCAGTATATTAGTAAGGGGCCTGGACTATACACAAGGGTGCGGTGATGATGGGTATATAACAGTATATTAGTAAGGGGCCTGGACTATACACAAGGGTGCGGTGATGATGGGTATATAGCGGTATATTAGTAAGGGGCCTGGACTATACACAGGGGTGCGGTGATGATGGGTATATAGCGGTATATTAGTAAGGGGCCTGGACTATACACAAGGGTGCGGTGATGATGGGTATATAGCAGTATATTAGTAAGGGGCCTGGACTATACACAAGGGTGCGGTGATGATGGGTATATAGCGGTATATTAGTAAGGGGCCTGGACTATACACAGGGTGCGGTGATGATGGGTATATAGCAGTATATTAGTAAGGGGCCTGGACTATACACAAGGGGCGGTGATGATGGGTATATAGCAGTATATTAGTAAGGAGCCTGGACTATACACAAGGGTGCGGTGATGATGGGTATATAGCAGTATATTAGTAAGGAGCCTGGACTATACACAAGGGTGCGGTGATGATGGGTATATAGCAGTATATTAGTAAGGGGTCTGGACTATACACAAGGGTGCGGTGATGATGGGTATATAGCAGTATATTAGTAAAGGGTCTGGACTATACACAAGGGTGCGGTGATGATGGGTATATAGCGGTATATTAGTAAGGGGTCTGGACTATACACAAGGGTGCGGTGATGATGGGTATATAGCAGTATATTAGTAAGGAGCCTGGACTATACACAAGGGTGCGGTGATGATGGGTATATAGCGGTATATTAGTAAGGAGCCTGGACTATACACAAGGGTGCGGTGATGATGGGTATATAGCAGTATATTAGTAAGGGGCCTGGACTATACACAGGGGTGCGGTGATGATGGGTATATAGCAGTATATTAGTAAGGGGCCTGGACTATACACTAGGGGGTGGTGATGATGGGTATATAGCAGTATATTAGTAAGGGGTCTGGACTATACACAAGGGTGCGGTGATGATGGGTATATAGCAGTATATTAGTAAGGGGCCTGGACTATACACAAGGGTGCGGTGATGATGGGTATATAGCAGTATATCAGTAAGGAGCCTGGACTATACACTAGGGGGTGGTGATGATGGTTATATAGCAGTATATTAGTAAGGAGCCTGGACTATACACAAGGGTGCGGTGATGATGGGTATATAGCGGTATATTAGTAAGGAGCCTGGACTATACACAAGGGTGCGGTGATGATGGGTATATAGCAGTATATTAGTAAGGGGCCTGGACTATACACAAGGGTGCGGTGATGATGGGTATATAGCAGTATATTAGTAAGGGGCCTGGACTATACACAGGGGTGTGGTGATGATGGGTATATAGCGGTATATTAGTAAGGAGCCTGGACTATACACAAGGGTGCGGTGATGATGGGTATATAGCAGTATATTAGTAAGGGGCCTGGACTATACACAGGGGTGCGGTGATGATGGGTATATAGCGGTATATTAGTAAGGAGCCTGGACTATACACAAGGGTGTGGTGATGATGGGTATATAGCGGTATATTAGTAAGGGGCCTGGACTATACACAAGGGTGCGGTGATGATGGGTATATAGCAGTATATTAGTAAGGGGCCTGGACTATACACAAGGGGGCGGTGATGATGGGTATATAGCAGTATATTAGTAAGGGGCCTGGACTATACACAAGGGGGCGGTGATGATGGGTATATAGCAGTATATTAGTAAGGGGCCTGGACTATACACAAGGGTGCGGTGATGATGGGTATATAGCAGTATATTAGTAAGGAGCCTGGACTATACACAAGGGGCGGTGATGATGGGTATATAGCAGTATATTAGTAAGGGGCCTGGACTATACACAAGGGTGCGGTGATGATGGGTATATAGCGGTATATTAGTAAGGAGCCTGGACTATACACAAGGGTGCGGTGATGATGGGTATATAGCAGTATATTAGTAAGGGGCCTGGACTATACACAAGGGTGCGGTGATGATGGGTATATAGCAGTATATTAGTAAGGAGCCTGGACTATACACAAGGGTGCGGTGATGATGGGTATATAGCAGTATATTAGTAAGGAGCCTGGACTATACACAAGGGTGCGGTGATGATGGGTATATAGCGGTATATTAGTAAGGGGCCTGGACTATACACAAGGGTGCGGTGATGATGGGTATATTGCGGTATATTAGTAAGGGGCCTGGACTATACACAAGGGTGCGGTGATGATGGGTATATAGCAGTATATTAGTAAGGAGCCTGGACTATACACAAGGGGCGGTGATGATGGGTATATAGCAGTATATTAGTAAGGGGCCTGGACTATACACAAGGGTGCGGTGATGATGGGTATATAGCGGTATATTAGTAAGGAGCCTAGACTATACACAAGGGTGCGGTGATGATGGGTATATAGCAGTATATTAGTAAGGAGCCTGGACTATACACAAGGGTGCGGTGATGATGGGTATATAGCGGTATATTAGTAAGGGGCCTGGACTATACATAAGGGTGCGGTGATGATGGGTATATAGCAGTATATTAGTAAGGAGCCTGGACTATACACAAGGGTGCAGTGATGATGGGTATATAGCAGTATATTAGTAAGGGGCCTGGACTATACACAAGGGTGCGGTGATGATGGGTATATAGCGGTATATTAGTAAGGAGCCTGGACTATACACAAGGGTGCGGTGATGATGGGTATATAGCGGTATATTAGTAAGGGGCCTGGACTATACACAGGGTGCGGTGATGATGGGTATATAGCAGTATCTCAGTAAGGGGCCTGGACTATACACAAGGGTGCGGTGATGATGGGTATATAGCAGTATATTAGTAAGGGGCCTGGACTATACACAAGGGTGCGGTGATGATGGGTATATAGCAGTATATTAGTAAGGGGCCTGGACTATACACAAGGGGGCGGTGATGATGGGTATATAGCAGTATCTCAGTAAGGGGCCTGGACTATACACAAGGGTGCGGTGATGATGGGTATATAGCAGTATATTAGTAAGGGGCCTGGACTATACACAAGGGGGCGGTGATGATGGGTATATAGCGGTATATTAGTAAGGGGCCTGGACTATACACAGGGGTGCGGTGATGATGGGTATATAGCAGTATATTAGTAAGGAGCCTGGACTATACACAAGGGGGCGGTGATGATGGGTATATAGCGGTATATTAGTAAGGGGCCTGGACTATACACAAGGGGGCGGTGATGATGGGTATATAGCAGTATATTAGTAAGGGGCCTGGACTATACACAAGGGGGCGGTGATGATGGGTATATAGCAGTATATTAGTAAGGGGCCTGGACTATACACAAGGGGGCGGTGATGATGGGTATATAGCGGTATATTAGTAAGGGGCCTGGACTATACCAAGGGTGCAGTGATGGATGATGGGTATATAGCGGTATATTAGTAAGGGGTCTGGACTATACACAAGGGTGCGGTGATGGGTATATAGCAGTATATTAGTAAGGGGCCTGGACTATACACAGGGGTGCGGTGATGATGGGTATATAGCGGTATATTAGTAAGGAGCCTGGACTATACACAAGGGTGCGGTGATGATGGGTATATAGCTGTATATTAGTAAGGAGCCTGGACTATACACAAGGGGGCGGTGATGATGGGTATATAGCAGTATATTAGTAAGGGGCCTGGACTATACACAAGGGTGCGGTGATGATGGGTATATAGCAGTATATTATTAAGGGGCCTGGACTATACACAAGGGTGCGGTGATGATGGGTATATAGCAGTATATTAGTAAGGGGCCTGGACTATACACAAGGGTGCGGTGATGATGGGTATATAGCGGTATATTAGTAAGGGGCCTGGACTATACACAAGGGTGCGGTGATGATGGGTATATAGCGGTATATTAGTAAGGGGCCTGGACTATACACAAGGGTGCGGTGATGATGGGTATATAGCGGTATATTAGTAAGGGGCCTGGACTATACACAAGGGTGCGGTGATGATGGGTATATAGCAGTATATTAGTAAGGGGTCTGGACTATACACAGGGGTGCGGTGATGATGGGTATATAGCGGTATATTAGTAAGGGGTCTGGACTATACACAAGGGTGCAGTGATGATGGGTATATAGCAGTATATTAGTAAGGGGTCTGGACTATACACAAGGGTGCAGTGATGATGGGTATATAGCAGTATATTAGTAAGGGGTCTGGACTATACACATGGGTGCAGTGATGATGGGTATATAGCAGTATATTAGTAAGGGGTCTGGACTATACACAAGGGTGCGGTGATGATGGGTATATAGCAGTATATTAGTAAGGGGTCTGGACTATACACAAGGGTGCAGTGATGATGGGTATATAGCAGTATATTAGTAAGGGGTCTGGACTATATACAAGGGTGAGGTGATGATGGGTATATAGCGGTATATTAGTAAGGGGTCTGGACTATACACAAGGGTGCGGTGATGGATGATGGGTATATAGCGGTATATTAGTAAGGAGCCTGGACTATACACAAGGGTGCGGTGATGATGGGTATATAGCAGTATATTAGTAAGGGGCCTGGACTATACACAAGGGGGCGGTGATGATGGGTATATAGCAGTATATTAGTAAGGAGCCTGGACTATACACAAGGGTGCGGTGATGATGGGTATATAGCAGTATATTAGTAAGGAGCCTGGACTATACACAAGGGTGCGGTGATGGATGATGGGTATATAGCGGTATATTAGTAAGGGGCCTGGACTATACACAAGGGTGCGGTGATGATGGGTATATAGCAGTATATTAGTAAGGGGCCTGGACTATACACAAGGGGGTGGTGATGATGGGTATATAGCGGTATATTAGTAAGGAGCCTGGACTATACACAAGGGGGTGGTGATGATGGGTATATAGCAGTATATTAGTAAGGGGCCTGGATTATACACAAGGGTGCGGTGATGATGGGTATATAGCAGTATATTAGTAAGGGGCCTGGACTATACACAAGGGTGCGGTGATGATGGGTATATAGCAGTATATTAGTAAGGAGCCTGGACTATACACAAGGGTGCGGTGATGATGGGTATATAGCGGTATATTAGTAAGGAGCCTGGACTATACACAAGGGTGCGGTGATGATGGGTATATAGCAGTATATTAGTAAGGGGCCTGGACTATACACAGGGGTGCGGTGATGATGGGTATATAGCGGTATATTAGTAAGGGGCCTGGACTATACACAAGGGTGCGGTGATGATGGGTATATAGCAGTATATTAGTAAGGGGTCTGGACTATACACAAGGGTGCGGTGATGGATGATGGGTAAATAGCGGTATATTAGTAAGGGGCCTGGACTATACACAAGGGTGCGGTGATGATGGGTATATAGCGGTATATTAGTAAGGGGCCTGGACTATACACAAGGGTGCGGTGATGATGGGTATATAGCAGTATATTAGTAAGGGGCCTGGACTATACACAAGGGGGTGGTGATGATGGGTATATAGCGGTATATTAGTAAGGAGCCTGGACTATACACAAGGGGGTGGTGATGATGGGTATATAGCAGTATATTAGTAAGGGGTCTGGACTATACACAAGGGTGCGGTGATGATGGGTATATAGCAGTATATTAGTAAGGGGCCTGGACTATACACAAGGGTGCGGTGATGATGGGTATATAGCAGTATATTAGTAAGGGGCCTGGACTATACACAAGGGTGCGGTGATGATGGGTATATAGCAGTATATTAGTAAGGGGCCTGGACTATACACAAGGGGGCGGTGATGATGGGTATATAGCAGTATATTAGTAAGGGGCCTGGACTATACACAGGGGTGCGGTGATGATGGGTATATAGCAGTATATTAGTAAGGAGCCTGGACTATACACAAGGGTGCGGTGATGATGGGTATATAGCGGTATATTAGTAAGGGGTCTGGACTATACACAAGGGTGCGGTGATGATGGGTATATAGCAGTATATTAGTAAGGGGTCTGGACTATACACAAGGGTGCGGTGATGATGGGTATATAGCAGTATATTAGTAAGGGGCCTGGACTATACACAAGGGTGCGGTGATGATGGGTATATAGCAGTATATTAGTAAGGGGCCTGGACTATACACAAGGGGGCGGTGATGATGGGTATATAGCAGTATATTAGTAAGGGGCCTGGACTATACACAAGGGGGCGGTGATGATGGGTATATAGCAGTATATTAGTAAGGGGTCTGGACTATACACAGGGGTGCGGTGATGATGGGTATATAGCGGTATATTAGTAAGGGGCCTGGACTATACACAAGGGTGTGGTGATGATGGGTATATAGCAGTATATTAGTAAGGGGCCTGGACTATACACAAGGGTGCGGTGATGATGGGTATATAGCGGTATATTAGTAAGGGGCCTGGACTATACACATGGGTGCGGTGATGATGGGTATATAGCAGTATATTAGTAAGGGGCCTGGACTATACACAAGGGTGCGGTGATGATGGGTATATAGCGGTATATTAGTAAGGGGTCTGGACTATACACAAGGGGGCGGTGATGATGGGTATATAGCAGTATATTAGTAAGGGGCCTGGACTATACACAGGGGTGCGGTGATGATGGGTATATAGCAGTATATTAGTAAGGAGCCTGGACTATACACAAGGGTGCGGTGATGATGGGTATATAGCAGTATATTAGTAAGGGGCCTGGACTATACACAGGGGTGCGGTGATGATGGGTATATAGCAGTATATTAGTAAGGAGCCTGGACTATACACAAGGGTGCGGTGATGATGGGTATATAGCAGTATATTAGTAAGGAGCCTGGACTATACACAAGGGTGCGGTGATGATGGGTATATAGCAGTATATTAGTAAGGGGCCTGGACTATACACAAGGGTGCGGTGATGATGGGTATATAGCAGTATATTAGTAAGGGGCCTGGACTATACACAAGGGGGCGGTGATGATGGGTATATAGCAGTATATTAGTAAGGTGTCTGGACTATACACAAGGGTGCGGTGATGATGGGTATATAGCAGTATATTAGTAAGGGGTCTGGACTATACACAGGGGTGCGGTGATGATGGGTATATAGCAGTATATTAGTAAGGGGTCTGGACTATACACAAGGGTGCAGTGATGATGGGTATATAGCAGTATATTAGTAAGGGGTCTGGACTATACACAAGGGTGCGGTGATGATGGGTATATAGCAGTATATTAGTAAGGGGCCTGGACTATACATAAGGGTGCGGTGATGATGGGTATATAGCGGTATATTAGTAAGGGGCCTGGACTATACACTAGGGGGTGGTGATGATGGGTATATAGCAGTATATTAGTAAGGGGCCTGGACTATACACAAGGGTGCGGTGATGATGGGTATATAGCGGTATATTAGTAAGGGGCCTGGACTATACACATGGGTGCGGTGATGATGGGTATATAGCAGTATATTAGTAAGGGGCCTGGACTATACACAAGGGTGCGGTGATGATGGGTATATAGCAGTATATTAGTAAGGGGCCTGGACTATACACAAGGGTGCGGTGATGATGGGTATATAGCGGTATATTAGTAAGGGGTCTGGACTATACACAAGGGGGCGGTGATGATGGGTATATAGCAGTATATTAGTTAGGGGCCTGGACTATACACATGGGTGCGGTGATGATGGGTATATAGCAGTATATTAGTAAGGAGCCTGGACTATACACAAGGGTGCGGTGATGATGGGTATATAGCAGTATATTAGTAAGGGGCCTGGACTATACACAAGGGTGCGGTGATGATGGGTATATAGCAGTATATTAGTAAGGGGCCTGGACTATACACAAGGGTGCGGTGATGATGGGTATATAGCGGTATATTAGTAAGGGGCCTGGACTATACACAAGGGGGCGGTGATGATGGGTATATAGCGGTATATTAGTAAGGGGCCTGGACTATACACATGGGTGCGGTGATGATGGGTATATAGCAGTATATTAGTAAGGGGCCTGGACTATACACAAGGGTGCGGTGATGATGGGTATATAGCAGTATATTAGTAAGGGGCCTGGACTATACACAAGGGTGCGGTGATGATGGGTATATAGCGGTATATTAGTAAGGGGTCTGGACTATACACAAGGGGGCGGTGATGATGGGTATATAGCAGTATATTAGTTAGGGGCCTGGACTATACACATGGGTGCGGTGATGATGGGTATATAGCAGTATATTAGTAAGGAGCCTGGACTATACACAAGGGTGCGGTGATGATGGGTATATAGCAGTATATTAGTAAGGGGCCTGGACTATACACAAGGGTGCGGTGATGATGGGTATATAGCAGTATATTAGTAAGGGGCCTGGACTATACACAAGGGTGCGGTGATGATGGGTATATAGCAGTATATTAGTAAGGGGCCTGGACTATACACAGGGGTGCGGTGATGATGGGTATATAGCAGTATATTAGTAAGGGGCTCACAGTGTATACAGCACATTCATAGTAGTTATAATATAGCGGCCAATCCCTTTAATATAAATCTTGCGCAGTCACCTACAATCCCAAGAAATGGACAGAAGATTAACTTGACTTTTTAAACATTTCCTTTAAGGCCCAGTACATTTAAAGGGGTTTTCTAGGACTTATGTACTGAAGGCCTCGCCTTAGATTAGTTCATCAGAATGTTATTGAGGGTGTAGTGAGATACAAGCAGAGTGCTGTACATATCGGAGGAGTAGTGATTGCTACTGCAGCTCTTCCCCATTCACTTGTATGGGACTTGTGGAGTTCTGCCATGTGACTGATGAATGTGATGGCATTGGGTGAAGGCATTTCTTAGCTCCACTGCCTCTTCATACAGCTGACTGGCGGGGATCTTGGTTGGCTACAGAACTATACACCACTGCGGTGGGCGATATTCGCTGCCGTCACTCCCTGGGCCTCCTGCACTGCAGTCACTGATTCCATCTGGTTCCCCTTTAGGGGTTAATTTCAGCCTTGCCATGTAATGATTAGTCCCTGACATGTGAGGAACCTTTTAGAAGGAGAAGGCGTCCCCCATACTCAGGTTGTGTTGCACTGTGGGGCATCTTGGGGCTCCAAGCGCTACAAAGTGGTTCCTATAATTAATTTACCAATGAATGCTATTAGCCCCAGTCAGATGATGTAAATCAGCCAATGAGATGCCACTGGCCGCCTCACAGCATGAAAGGAGACAAAGTTGGATCAGGATGACTAAGAATGATAATTGGACAGTTTATTTATGTTTTACTGCGGTGTTTTCTCTTCTATTTGTTAGATCTGCTATTTGGGCTACGTCAGATTTGGCCGATAATGATGATGATGATGAACGGCAGCAGCATTAATAACATGTTTAATAAGATTCTTAATGAGAGTTGTGTGGGGGAGGTTCATTACAATAACAAAATAACGTGTGAGTAACTTTCCCTTTATTACTATTGCCTTTTAGTAGACATTGCCTGATAGACAGTAGCATCCATTACTAAGGCAGGGCTTAATGGTAGGATCTAAATAGGCAACTGTAACACCCCCATTATTACCTTGGTACACACCGCCAGCAGGTTTGCCAGGAAGAGCCAGGTATGGTCCAGTGTCCAACCAGGTATTGAGGTGGCTGAAGGCTGGCGTTATTAGGCTAGAAAAGACAATCAACCATGGCTTTTCCAATCTGGGTGACACCAGGCTGCTGCTGCATTATCATCTCTGACTTGTTATGAATAATGGGGAAGCCCATGATTTTTTTTGTCTTTTTAAAATAAATTAAAACAATAATGATGAGAGGTCCCATCCCATTATTCATAAACAGCCGGATACATCAAAGCATCAGCCTGGTATTACTATGGTTTTTGGGCTTTTCCAGCTTGCGGAGCAATAATCACAGATGGATAGATACTGGACTGTACCTAACTCTTCCCAGTATCCCTGATGGCAGTATTACAGGATTACAGTTAGCGGTGCAGCTTTGGGCTTTGTGCGACAACATTTTGTGTCTGGTATCAATGCCTCGTCGCTAGCCCTTACCTTATATCAATTAGGACAATGACAGTTACCTTGACGGCCTTGACCTTATCAATACCAATTGTGTAACCAAACATGTATTGTATTGTGGCCCAGAGGTTGGGGCGACGGAGAGTCACAAATAACACCTGAGCCCTGATATGTCACCGCTATTACAGTAAGTGGGGAGCTCAGTGCTAGTGAGAGCAGCATCAGCTATAAATACAGCCCGGCCATTCATGGAGATGATAATCACAGCCAGGGGGCGCCCCAAAATCTGATGTCCCAGTGAGTACATGCCAGGATCCATAGGAGAGCGAGGAGGTAATGTCTCTGTCCATTCACAACTCCCTGAGCCCCTGCACGACACGTAACATAGCAGATCACTGCCCCCCCCCCCCACCTCTGGAGTGTTACTCTACTGGAGCTCTAAGGGGGAACCGACCTGAAGAAACCTGTGACTTCTCCTTCTCCATTCATGACTCCGTACCTGTGGTAACACCTCCTGGAATTTCCTCCTCCACTTCTCTCTTACACAGGTGATGGCCCCTCATCCTCTCTTCTTCAGCCTCCGCTTTAATATCAGTCATATCTTCTCCCTGATTGGTCAGAAGTCACAATTCAGTCCAATACATCAGAAATACAGGAGGAAAATCTAAAAGATCAACAGAAGGAGCGGTGAGCTCCACCCCCTATATAGAAGTACCCCAGGACTCAGCAGCGCCATCTACCTGCTGACTGTCTGGTACATGTATGAGTGCAGGAGCTCCACCCCCTATATAGATGTACCCCAGGACTCAGCAGCGCCATCTACCTGCTGACTGTCTGGTACATGTATGAGTACAGGAGCTCCGCCTCCTATATAGATGTACCCCAGGACTCAGCAGCGCCATCTACCTGCTGACTGTCTGGTACATGTATGAGTACAGGACCGGCGAGCTCCACCCCCTATATAGATGTACCCCAGGACTCAGCAGCGCCATCTACCTGCTGACTGTCTGGTACATGTATGAGTGCAGGAGCTCCACCCCCTATATAGATGTACCCCAGGATTCAGCAGCGCCATCTACCTGCTGACTGTCTGGTACATGTATGAGTACAGGAGCTCCGCCTCCTATATAGATGTACCCCAGGACTCAGCAGCGCCATCTACCTGCTGACTGTCTGGGACATGTATGAGTGCAGGAGCTCCACCCCCTATATAGATGTTCCCCAGGACTCAGCAGCACCATCTACCTGCTGACTGTCTGGTACATGTATGAGTGCAGGAGCGGAGAGCTCCACCCCCTATATAGAAGTACCGCAGGACTCAGCAGCGCCATCTACCTGCTGACTGTCTGGTACATGTATGAGTGCAGGAGCTCCACCCCCTATATAGATGTACCCCAGGACTCAGCAGCGCCATCTACCTGCTGACTGTCTGGTACATGTATGAGTAAAGGAGCGGTGAGCTCCACCCCCTATATAGATGTACCCCAGGACTCAGCAGCGCCATCTACCTGCTGACTGTCTGGTACATGTATGAGTACAGGAGCTCCACCCCCTATATAGATGTACCCCAGGACTCAGCAGCGCCATCTACCTGCTGACTGTCTGGTACATGTATGAGTAAAGGAGCGGTGAGCTCCACCCCCTATATAGATGTACCCCAGGACTCAGCAGCGCCATCTACCTGCTGACTGTCTGGTACATGTATGAGCACAGGAGTGTCGAGCTCCACCCCCTATATAGATGTGCCCCAGGACTCAGCAGCGCCATCTACCTGCTGACTGTCTGGTACATGTATGAGTGCAGGAGCTCCACCCCCTATATAGATGTGCCCCAGGACTCAGCAGCGCCATCTACCTGCTGACTGTCTGGTACATGTATGAGTGCAGGAGCGGTGAGCTCCACCCCCTATATAGATGTACCCCAGGACTCAGCAGCGCCATCTACCTGCTGACTGTCTGGTACATGTATGAGTGCAGGAGCGGTGAGCTCCACCCCCTATATAGATGTACCCCAGGACTCAGCAGCGCCATCTACCTGCTGACTGTCTGGTACATGTATGAGTGCAGGAGCTCCACCCCCTATATAGATGTACCCCAGGACTCAGCAGCGCCATCTACCTGCTGACTGTCTGGTACATGTATGAGTGCAGGAGCTCCACCCCCTATATAGATGTACCCCAGGACTCAGCAGCGCCATCTACCTGCTGACTGTCTGGTACATGTATGAGTGCAGGAGCGGCGAGCTCCACCCCCTATATAGATGTGCCCCAGGACTCAGCAGCGCCATCTACCTGCTGACTGTCTAGTACATGTATGAGTGCAGGAGCTCCACCCCCTATATAGATGTACCCCAGGACTCAGCAGCGCCATCTACCTGCTGACTGTCTGGGACATGTATGAGTGCAGGAGCGGCGAGCTCCACCCCCTATATAGATGTGCCCCAGGACTCAGCAGCACCATCTACCTGCTGACTGTCTGGTACATGTATGAGTGCAGGAGCTCCACCCCCTATATAGATGTACCCCAGGACTCAGCAGCGCCATCTACCTGCTGACTGTCTGGTACATGTATGAGTACAGGAGCACCACCCCCTATATAGATGTGCCCCAGGACTCAGCAGCGCCATCTACCTGCTGACTGTCTGGTACATGTATGAGTAAAGGAGCGGTGAGCTCCACCCCCTATATAGATGTACCCCAGGACTCAGCAGCGCCATCTACCTGCTGACTGTCTGGTACATGTATGAGCACAGGAGTATCGAGCTCCACCCCCTATATAGATGTGCCCCAGGACTCAGCAGCGCCATCTACCTGCTGACTGTCTGGTACATGTATGAGTGCAGGAGCTCCACCCCCTATATAGATGTGCCCCAGGACTCAGCAGCGCCATCTACCTGCTGACTGTCTGGTACATGTATGAGTGCAGGAGCGGTGAGCTCCACCCCCTATATAGATGTACCCCAGGACTCAGCAGCGCCATCTACCTGCTGACTGTCTGGTACATGTATGAGTGCAGGAGCTCCACCCCCTATATAGATGTACCCCAGGACTCAGCAGCGCCATCTACCTGCTGACTGTCTGGTACATGTATGAGTGCAGGAGCTCCACCCCCTATATAGATGTACCCCAGGACTCAGCAGCGCCATCTACCTGCTGACTGTCTGGTACATGTATGAGTGCAGGAGCGGCGAGCTCCACCCCCTATATAGATGTACCCCAGGACTCAGCAGCGCCATCTACCTGCTGACTGTCTAGTACATGTATGAGTGCAGGAGCTCCACCCCCTATATAGATGTACCCCAGGACTCAGCAGCGCCATCTACCTGCTGACTGTCTGGTACATGTATGAGTACAGGAGCGGTGAGCTCCACCCCCTATATAGATGTACCCCTGGACTCAGCAGCGCCATCTACCTGCTGACTGTCTGGTACATGTATGAGTACAGGAGCTCCACCCCCTATATAGATGTACCCCAGGACTCAGCAGCGCCATCTACCTGCTGACTGTCTGGTACATGTATGAGTGCAGGAGCTCCACCCCCTATATAGATGTACCCCAGGACTCAGCAGCGCCATCTACCTGCTGACTGTCTGGTACATGTATGAGTGCAGGAGCTCCACCCCCTATATAGATGTACCCCAGGACTCAGCAGCGCCATCTACCTGCTGACTGTCTGGTACATGTATGAGTGCAGGAGCAGCGAGCTCCACCCCCTATATAGATGTACCCCAGGACTCAGCAGCGCCATCTACCTGCTAACTGTCTGGTACATGTATGAGTGCAGGAGCGGTGAGCTCCACCCCCTATATAGATGTACCCCAGGACTCAGCAGCGCCATCTACCTGCTAACTGTCTGGTACATGTATGAGTGCAGGAGCGGTGAGCTCCACCCCCTATATAGATGTGCCCCAGGACTCAGCAGCGCCATCTACCTGCTGACTGTCTGGTACATGTATGAGTGCAGGAGCGGTGAGCTCCACCCCCTATATAGATGTACCCCAGGACTCAGCAGCGCCATCTACCTGCTGACTGTCTGGTACATGTATGAGTGCAGGAGCGGTGAGCTCCACCCCCTATATAGATGTACCCCAGGACTCAGCAGCGCCATCTACCTGCTGACTGTCTGGTACATGTATGAGTGCAGGAGCTCCACCCCCTATATAGATGTACCCCAGGACTCAGCAGCGCCATCTACCTGCTGACTGTCTGGTACATGTATGAGTGCAGGAGCGGCGAGCTCCACCCCCTATATAGATGTACCCCAGGACTCAGCAGCGCCATCTACCTGCTGACTGTCTGGGACATGTATGAGTGCAGGAGCTCCACCCCCTATATAGATGTGCCCCAGGACTCAGCAGCGCCATCTACCTGCTGACTGTCTGGTACATGTATGAGTACAGGAGCTCCACCCCCTATATAGATGTACCCCAGGACTCAGCAGCGCCATCTACCTGCTGACTGTCTGGTACATGTATGAGTGCAGGAGCTCCACCCCCTATATAGATGTACCCCAGGACTCAGCAGCGCCATCTACCTGCTGACTGTCTGGTACATGTATGAGTACAGGAGCGGTGAGCTCCACCCCCTATATAGATGTACCCCAGAACTCAGCAGCGCCATCTACCTGCTGACTGTCTGGTACATGTATGAGTGCAGGAGCTCCACCCCCTATATAGATGTACCCCAGGACTCAGCAGCACCATCTACCTGCTGACTGTCTGGTACATGTATGAGTGCAGGAGCTCCACCCCCTATATAGATGTACCCCAGGACTCAGCAGCGCCATCTACCTGCTGACTGTCTGGTACATGTATGAGTACAGGAGCGGCGAGCTCCACCCCCTATATAGATGTACCCCAGGACTCAGCAGCGCCATCTACCTGCTGACTGTCTGGTACATGTATGAGTACAGGAGCTCCACCCCCTATATAGATGTGCCCCAGGACTCAGCAGCGCCATCTACCTGCTGACTGTCTGGGACATTCTCCTCCGGGCAGTCCTGGGAATACAGAGGACTCAGGGGACATCTCTCGGGGGGATTTCTCCTACTGGATCCATCTGTGGAGACACAAACACACAGTGACGGAAGACATGAGTGGCTGGAGATCTGTATATACATCAGACACTTCTGGGGTGACTTATGGGGTGACCCTAAATAACTTTCTGCTACACCCCAAGATAGTCCAGTCCGCCCCACATTGACCCCCCAGACCTGGAGCTGCTGTTCATCCAGAGACTCGGCTCTCACTCTGTCCTTGGGGGAATCTTCAGGGGGAAGATACTTTGACAGAAGATTAAGATCTCATCAATCATCAGGGGCAGTAATAAGAGACATCCCCCCGACCTCCTCAGCAGATTCTACAGGAGACTTACCCCAAACAGGGAACCTCTGAAGACCATAGGATAGGTCAGCATTTGAAGATGGGTGGGGGTCTGACAGTCAGTCACCTACTAGAAGAGGCTGCAGAGTTCTGGTGAGTGCTGCGGTCTCGTCATTACTTACTATGTACAGCGCCGCACATATACAGTGTCTGTATTTGGTATCACATCTCAGGCATTCACTTGAATGGGGCTGAGCTACGATAAGGTCGTGTGACCAATGAACATAATGTCACTTGATCTGTGGCCGTCATAGAGCAAATCAACTCCCCCAGTGACATAGGCGGAGATGGCTAGCTCGGCAGAAGCAGGAGCAGTCCTGAGTCTCGGAGGTCATTCCTTTTATTTGGGTGTCTCCTGAAGTTTCTGGCAAGTATTGTGAAAGGCACCAAGGTAAATGCTGGGAGTTGTAGTTCTCCGCGCCCCAAGCAAAGGAGGCAGAGTCCCCACAAATAGAGAAGCAGCAATTAGATAAACTAGAAAGTTCTGGAGGGAGATGCGCTGACCACACCAAAAAAAGAGCAGAGTGAATCCTATTGACACCGACCAACTCCAAAGGGGCAGAATAGAGGCTACTGATCCAGATAAGCAAGTGAGACCCAACGGTGGACACATCAATGAGCCCGCAAGAGGAACGACCAGTCCAATCTGTCAGACAACTTCTCCACTTCTGCAGAGAGGAAGAAAGCTGGGGGCAAGTCCAAAGATCTGAAGCAGGACATTCAGGGCTCTGGTAGTGTCGCCCCCGGCCTCTCTCGTGGACATGGAGCCCACCTGGTCTCACTGGATGATAAGTGACAACAAGAAGATGGGTCTGTGATTCGAGGACTGCGTCACCTCCTCACCCTGCTTCAGGATCACCCAAATATGAGCCCACACAGAATCTATCAGGATCTGCTGACCCCGTCCACACCATTAAGGGACTCAGGCAAATGGGACTTGAGAATGGGAAAAAAGTTCTTATAGTAACCAATGGGCAGACTGTCTGGTCCTGGGGCCTTACCAGTGTGGGAGTTTGTAATGGAACTGTGTCTCGGTAGGCTCCTTGTGTCTCGGTAGGCTCCTAGTGTCTCGGTAGGCTCCTAGTGTCTCGGTAGGCTCCTAGTGTCTCGGTAGGCTCCTAGTGTCTCGGTAGGCTCCTAGTGTCTCGGTAGGCTCCTAGTGTCTCGGTAGGCTCCTAGTGTCTCGGTAGGCTCCTAGTGTCTCGGTAGGCTCCTAGTGTCTCGGTAGGCTCCTAGTGTCTCGGTAGGCTCCTAGTGTCTCGGTAGGCTCCTAGTGTCTCGGTAGGCTCCTAGTGTCTCGGTAGGAGTCTAGTGTCTCGGTAGGCTCCTAGTGTCTCGGTAGGCTCCTAGTGTCTCGGTAGGCTCCTAGTGTCTCGGTAGGCTACCAGGGTCTCGGTAGGCTACCAGGGTCTCGGTAGGCTACCAGGGTCTCGGTAGGCTCCTAGTGTCTCGGTAGGCTCCTAGTGTCTCGGTAGGCTCCTAGTGTCTCGGTAGGCTCCTAGTGTCTCGGTAGGCTCCTAGTGTCTCGGTAGGCTCCTAGTGTCTCGGTAGGCTCCTAGTGTCTCGGTAGGCTCCTAGTGTCTCGGTAGGCTCCTAGTGTCTCTCTAGGCTTCTTGTGTCTCTGTAGGCATCTAGTGTCTCGGTAGGCTCCTAGTGTCTCGGTAGGCTCCTAGTGTCTCGGTAGGCTCCTAGTGTCTCGGTAGGCTCCTAGTGTCTCGGTAGGCTCCTAGTGTCTCGGTAGGCTCCTAGTGTCTCGGTAGGCTCCTAGTGTCTCGGTAGGCTCCTAGTGTCTCGGTAGGCTCCTAGTGTCTCGGTAGGAGTCTAGTGTCTCGGTAGGCTCCTAGTGTCTCGGTAGGCTCCTAGTGTCTCTCTAGGCTTCTTGTGTCTCGGTAGGCTCCTAGTGTCTCGGTAGGCTCCTAGTGTCTCGGTAGGCTCCTAGTGTCTCGGTAGGCTCCTAGTGTCTCGGTAGGAGTCTAGTGTCTCGGTAGGCTCCTAGTGTCTCGGTAGGCTCCTAGTGTCTCGGTAGGCTCCTAGTGTCTCGGTAGGCTCCTAGTGTCTCGGTAGGCTCCTAGTGTCTCGGTAGGCTCCTAGTGTCTCGGTAGGCTCCTAGTGTCTCGGTAGGCTCCTAGTGTCTCGGTAGGCTCCTAGTGTCTCGGTAGGCTCCTAGTGTCTCGGTAGGCTCCTAGTGTCTCGGTAGGCTCCTAGTGTCTCGGTAGGCTCCTAGTGTCTCGGTAGGCTCCTAGTGTCTCGGTAGGCTCCTAGTGTCTCGGTAGGCTCCTAGTGTCTCGGTAGGCTCCTAGTGTCTCGGTAGGCTCCTAGTGTCTCGGTAGGCTCCTAGTGTCTCGGTAGGCTCCTAGTGTCTCGGTAGGCTCCTAGTGTCTCTCTAGGCTTCTTGTGTCTCTGTAGGCATCTAGTGTCTCGGTAGGCTCCTAGTGTCTCGGTAGGCTCCTAGTGTCTCAGTAGGCTCCTAGTGTCTCAGTAGGCTCCTAGTGTCTCAGTAGGCTCCTAGTGTCTCAGTAGGCTCCTAGTGTCTCTGTAGGCTTCTAGTGTCTCTGTAGGCTTCTAATGTCCCTGCCTCCACCTCTGGAATACTTGTCTCAACATTATACAGAAAGGAGTAATATAAACTGAACACATTCCTAATTAGAGAGGACAGAGAGAGAGCGTATCCCCCTAATTATTGTAGACTTTGTGCACAGTATGGAGAAAGTGTCAGACATGAAGAAGGAGCCGGACGCTCGGTCACCACTGATGACATCATAGATCGTACACGTGAACCGATTCTACTGTTTAGATGAGTGACAGTGGATTGTGTGGCCCTACAAGGGCAGAGATTGACGTCTGATGAAGAGGTGGAGACAGCGGACCATGTGGGGTTCGCAGCGCAGCCTAAAATATATTTTAATAGAACATGAAAGCTTCTCAGATGGACAAAGTGTAAAGAGAAGCAGCAAGATTATGGCCGAAAATGAAGTTTTGTAGTTTAAAATAAATTCTATAGTCAGAAAACGGGAAATCCTTGACTCACCTTCATATATGGGAGTGACACTCGGCTCATTGGCAGCATAAAGGTGCAGAGGATGGCGGGTATATGTTACTGCACATATATACAGTGAGAAGGTGACGGGCAGAGTGCTGGAGACTTATGTGTGGTCCAGGGCGGCTCTGGAATAGGTCTCAGCCACACATGTGGGTCATAGGCTGGTTACTGGACCATAAAGGGTTACAGAGCCTTCACTTCAGGGCAGATCCTGGGGGGAGAGGAGGCGCCGGGATCTGTCCTGTAACCCTGAATCAGGTGAGACCAAACTGTGCTTGTTTAGTTAGTGTGGCTGATAGTAAGCCACACGTATAGTTAGGTTATTATTTCTGTTCAGTCACTCGGACGAGCAGGAATTTGTATTATTTTGTGCCTGCACTGTACAATGGACAAACTATTTGGGTCTTGTGCATAAATGGTGAAATGGTGATTTACTGCCTCCCCGATGCCCAGAGTCGATGAGTTAATGGAGAGGTTGGGACATACTGGGTATTTCTCCACCCTTGACTTAACCAAATGGTACGGGCAGGTGCCGCTCACTAAAGAGGCCAGAAGATACCACTGTCACCCTGGAGGGCTGGTACCAATTTCTGACGATGCCGTTTGGGTTACCTGGGGCTCCAGAGACAGAGTCCTTAAACCCCATTGAGGGTCTGCTTCAGCCCACCTGGAGGACATTGTCATCTTTAGTAGGGACTGGGAGAGTTACTTGCCAAAAGTTCAGGCCGAACTAAATTCCCTCCAAACAGCTGGTTTAACAGACAGAAAACTGTGGTTTGGGTCTGGAAGAGGCCGATACATGTGGGCAAAAAGTGTCCATTCCTACAGGTCCGAACAGGAGTATGTGAGGAGGTGACAGACAGAGTGCTGGAGTCCAGATATATCAGCCCCAGATTCCTGACTTACGTGTGGTCCACGGCGGGTCTGGAATAGGTCTCAGCCCCAGATGTGAGTCATAGGCTGGTTACTGGGCCATAAAGGGTTACAGAGCCTTCACTTCAGGGCAGATCCTGGAGGGAGAGAAAGTGCCGGGGTCTGTCCTGTAATCCTGAGACCAAATTTAGCTTGATTTTTGTGTGGCTGGTAGTAAGCCACAACTATAGTTAGGTTATTACTTTTGTTTAGTTAGTGGCTTGGACGAGCAGGAATTAGTTTTATTTTTGCCTGAAGTAAGGGTTATTGATTTTCCTGTATTTTCTAAATAAATCAGTTTGCTGCAGATATTGTATCCCAGTCTTGACTGATTGGGTCTGCAACACTGCTTCTACCGAGCGACCTCCCCCACAATATATTTACAGTGTTGGCCAAAAGTCTTGGCCCCCCTGCAGTCCTGTCAGATAATCCTCGCTGTCCCCCAGATAATGATTACACAGAACAGACTCTTATATAGTATATAAGTGACACAGGGTATATACAGTATAAGTATCACCCCCCGCAGTCCTGTCAGATAATCCTCGCTGTCCCCCAGATAATGATTACACAGCACAGACTCTGTATATAGTATATAAGTGACACAGGGTATATACAGTATAAGTATCGCCCCCTGCAGTCCTGTCAGATAATCCTCGCTGTCCCCCAGATAATGATTACACAGCACAGACTCTTATATAGTATATAAGTGACACAGGGTATATACAGTATAAGTATCGCCCCCTGCAGTCCTGTCAGATAATCCTCACTGTCCCCAGATAATGATTACACAGCACAGACTCTTATATAGTATATAAGTGACACAGGGTATATACAGTATAAGTATCGCCCCCTGCAGTCCTGTCAGATAATCCTCGCTGTCCCCAGATAATGATTACACAGCACAGACTCTTATATAGTATATAAGTGACACAGGATATATACAGTATAAGTATCGCCCCCTGCAGTCCTGTCAGATAATCCTCGCTGTCCCCCAGATAATGATTACACAGCACAAGCTCTTATATAGTATATAAGTGACACATGGTATATACAGTATAAGTATCGCCCCCTGCAGTCCTGTCAGATAATCCTCGCTGTCCCCCAGATAATGATTACACAGCACAAGCTCTTATATAGTATATAAGTGACACAGGGTATATACAGTATAAGTATCGCCCCCTGCAGTCCTGTCAGATAATCCTCGCTGTCCCCCAGATAATGATTACACAGCACAGACTCTTATATATAGTATATAAGTGACACAGGGTATATACAGTATAAGTATCGCCCCCTGCAGTCCTGTCAGATAATCCTCGCTGTCCCCCAGATAATGATTACACAGGACAGACTCTTATATAGTATATAAGTGACACAGGGTATATACAGTATAAGTATCGCCCCCTGCAGTCCTGTCAGATAATCCTCGCTGTCCCCAGATAATGATTACACAGCACAGACTCTTATATAGTATATAAGTGACACAGGGTATATACAGTATAAGTATCGCCCCCTGCAGTCCTGTCAGATAATCCTCGCTGTCCCCAGATAATGATTACACAGCACAGACTCTTATATAGTATATAAGTGACACAGGGTATATACAGTATAAGTATCGCCCCCTGCAGTCCTGTCAGATAATCCTCGCTGTCCCCCAGATAATGATTACAAGCACAAACTCTTTGGTAATATCTTCAGTTATTTTGCTTGCAATGACAAAACACAAAAGAGAATGAAAAAAAATTCACATCATTGATCATTTTACACAAAACTCCAGAACTGGTGCGGACAGAAGTATTGGCGCCCTCAGCCTAATACTTGGTAGCACAACCTTTAGACACAATAACTGCGCACAACCGCTTCCGCTAACCAGCAATCAGTTTCTTACAAGGCTCTGCTGGAATCTTAGACCCTTCTTCTTTGGCAAACTGCTCCAGGTGCCCCCTGAGATGTGAAGGGGGCCTTCTCCAAACTGCCACCAAGAGATCTCTCCCCCCCCCCCACAGGTGTCTACGGGATTCAGGGCTGGACTCATTGCTGCCACTTTACAAGTCTCCAGGGCTTTCTCTCACCACCATTTTCTAGTGCTGACCTGAAGTGTGTTTTGGGTCCTTGTCCTGCTGGAAGAGCCCTGACCTCTGAGGGGGGAGACCCCGCTTTCTCACACTGGGCCCTACATGATGCTGCACAATGTGTTGGTCGTCTTCAGACTTCATAATGCCATGCACACGGTCAAGCAGTCCAGTGCCAGAGGCAGCAAAGCAACCCCAAACCATCAGGGACCTCCGCCATGTCTGACTGTAGGGGGCGTCTTCTTCTCTTTTTTCCTGTAATCTCTATGTTGAGGCCTTCTCCTACTTTTGTCTCCTCTGACCAGAGAACATTCTTCCAGAACGGTTTTGGCTTTCTCAGGTAAGTTTTGGCAAACTCCAGCCTGGCTTCTGTCTGTGGGTAAGAAGTGGGGTCTTCCTGGGTCTCCTACCATACAGTCCCTTCTCATTCAGACACTGACACTGGATAGTACGGGGTGACACTGTTGTCCCCTCGGACTGCAGGGCAGCTTGGACTTGTTTGGATGTTAGTCGAGGTTCTTTATCCGCCATCCGCACAATCTTGCGGTGAAATCTCTGGTCAATGTTTCTTTTGCGTCCACATCTAGGGAGGTTAGCCACAGGGCCATGGGCTTTACACTTCTTACTGACACTGCGCACGGTAGACACAGGAACATTCAGGGCTTTGGAGATGGACTTGTAGCCTTGAGATTGCTCATGCTTCCTCACAATTTTGCTTCTCAAGTCCTGACAGTTCTTTGGTCTTCTTTCTTTCCTCCATGCTCAATGTGGTCACACAAGGACACAGGACAGAGGTGGAGTCAACTTTAATCCATTTCAACTGGCTGCAAGCGTGATTTAGTTATTGCCAGCACCTGTTAGGTGCCTCAGGTAAGTAACAGGTGCTGTTAATTACACAAATTACAGAAGCATCACATGATTTTTCAAACAGTGCCAATACTTTTGTCCACCCCCTTTTTTATGCTTGCTGTGGAATTATATCCAATTTGGCTTTTTGACAATTCTTTTTGTGGTTTTCCATTGAAGACAAATTAGATGAAGAAAATACCAAAGAATTTGTGATTGTAATCATTATCTGGAAGAACACGAGTATTATCTGTCAGAACTGCAGGGGGGGCCAATACTATTGGCCAACACAGTATATAGCTATATATCTCACCATGTGATGTCCGGGGGGGCCGGGGGTCTGTATATAATATATATATCTCCTCTTACCATGTGATGTCCGGGGGGGCCGGGGGTCTGTATATAATATATATATATCTCCTCTTACCATGTGATGTCCGGGGGGGCCGGGGGTCTGTATATAATATATATATCTCCTCTTACCATGTGATGTCCGGGGGGGCCGGGGGTCTGTATATAATATATATATATCTCCTCTTACCATGTGATGTCCGGGGGGGCCGGGGGTCTGTATATAATATATATATCTCCTCTTACCATGTGATGTCCGGGGGGGCCGGGGGTCTGTATATAATATATATATCTCCTCTTACCATGTGATGTCCGGGGGGGCCGGGGGTCTGTATATAATATATATATCTCCTCTTACCATGTGATGTCCGGGGGGGCCGGGGGTCTGTATATAATATATATATCTCCTCTTACCATGTGATGTCCTGGGGGGCCGGGGGTCTGTATATAATATATATATCTCCTCTTACCATGTGATGTCCGGGGGGGCCGGGGGTCTGTATATAATATATATATCTCCTCTTACCATGTGATGTCCGGGGGGGCCGGGGGTCTGTATATAATATATATATCTCCTCTTACCATGTGATGTCCGGGGGGGCCGGGGGTCTGTATATAATATATATATCTCCTCTTACCATGTGATGTCCGGGGGGGCCGGGGGTCTGTATATAATATATATATCTCCTCTTACCATGTGATGTCCGGGGGGGCCGGGGGTCTGTATATAATATATATATATCTCCTCTTACCATGTGATGTCCGGGGGGGCCGGGGGTCTGTATATAATATATATATCTCCTCTTACCATGTGATGTCCGGGGGGGCCGGGGGTCTGTATATAATATATATATCTCCTCTTACCATGTGATGTCCGGGGGGGCCGGGGGTCTGTATATAATATATATATCTCCTCTTACCATGTGATGTCCGGGGGGGCCGGGGGTCTGTATATAATATATATATCTCCTCTTACCATGTGATGTCCGGGGGGGGCCGGGGGTCTGTATATAATATATATATCTCCTCTTACCATGTGATGTCCGGGGGGGCCGGGGGTCTGTATATAATATATATATCTCCTCTTACCATGTGATGTCCGGGGGGGCCGGGGGTCCTCCATCATCACCTCCTTGTACCGATCCTCGTGTCCTTCTAAATACTCCCACTCCTCCATGGAGAAATAGACAGCGACATCCTGACACCTTATAGGAACCTGACAACACAATGATACAGTCATCACCCCTCCCCCTCCAGGGCTGTTACTGGAGAATTTCCCAGCATTCCCAGCAGTGTCACCTCTCCAGTCAGCAGCTCCAGCATCTTGTTGGTGAGTTCTAGAATCTTCTGCTCATGTATCAGGGAGAGAGGGGGAGGGGCTGTGATGGGGCCCCGGCTCCTGCTCCCTCCTCCTCCTGGCTCTGTGATGGGGCCCCGGCTGCTGGGGGCCACACAGTCTCCCGATGTCTTCTTCACTAATGAGTATTCCTGTGTATGGAGAGACAATAGATGATAGAAATGTAGTACAGATACCTCTCCGCTCAGCAGATAGATGATAGAAATGTAGTACAGATACCTCTCCGCTCAGCAGGTACATGATAGAAATGTAGTACAGATACCTCTCCGCTCAGCAGATAGATGATAGAAATGTAGTACAGATACCTCTCCGCTCAGCAGATAGATGATAGAAATGTAGTACAGATACCTCTCCGCTCAGCAGATAGATGATAGAAATGTAGTACAGATACCTCTCCGCTCAGCAGATAGATGATAGAAATGTAGTACAGATACCTCTCCGCTCAGCAGATAGATGATAGAAATGTAGTACAGATACCTCTCCGCTCAGCAGATAGATGATAGAAATGTAGTACAGATACCTCTCCGCTCAGCAGATAGATGATAGAAATGTAGTACAGTTACCTCTCCGCTCAGCAGGGAGATGATAGAAATGTAGTACAGATACCTCTCCGCTCAGCAGATAGATGATAGAAATGTAGTACAGATACCTCTCCGCTCAGCAGATAGATGATAGAAATGTAGTACAGATACCTCTCCGCTCAGCAGATAGATGATAGAAATGTAGTACAGATACCTCTCCGCTCAGCAGATAGATGATAGAAATGTAGTACAGATACCTCTCCGCTCAGCAGATAGATGATAGAAATGTAGTACAGTTACCTCTCCGCTCAGCAGGGAGATGATAGAAATGTAGTACAGATACCTCTCCGCTCAGCAGATACATGATAGAAATGTAGTACAGATACCTCTCCGCTCAGCAGATAGATGATAGAAATGTAGTACAGATACCTCTCCGCTCAGCAGATAGATGATAGAAATGTAGTACAGTTACCTCTCCGCTCAGCAGATAGATGATAGAAATGTAGTACAGATACCTCTCCGCTCAGCAGATACATGATAGAAATGTAGTACAGATACCTCTCCGCTCAGCAGATAGATGATAGAAATGTAGTACAGATACCTCTCCGCTCAGCAGATAGATGATAGAAATGTAGTACAGATACCTCTCCGCTCAGCAGGGAGATGATAGAAATGTAGTACAGATACCTCTCCGCTCAGCAGATAGATGATAGAAATGTAGTACAGATACCTCTCCGCTCAGCAGATAGATGATAGAAATGTAGTACAGATACCTCTCCGCTCAGCAGATAGATGATAGATGATAGAAATGTAGTACAGATACCTCTCCGCTCAGCAGGGAGATGATAGAAATGTAGTACAGATACCTCTCCGCTCAGCAGAGAGATGATAGAAATGTAGTACAGATACCTCTCCGCTCAGCAGATAGATGATCTCCAAGGTGAAGTCTAATATTCTTCCGGTGATCTCAGTCCTGTCCTTGTCCATCCTTGGTGGGTCATTCAGGAGAAGGAGCGTCTGGAGGAGAAGAGGAGGAAACTGGATGAGCTGGAGGATCTAGTAGTGCAGGAGAGAGGAGGGGCCCGAAATCTTTCAGGGGCCACATCATGTGTGACATACAGGAGCTCCTCACATGGATACAGGAGGATTCCCACAGACACCAGTGATGGGGCCCATTGTATGTGACTGCAGGATCACGGAACTAAGACTCTGTTCACACCTGGAGCAGTGATGTCATCTTACCTGTCCTGAGAGCAGTCACTTCTGTATATACATTATATATATATATATATATATATATATATATATATATATATATAGCCTGGGATATCTCTCTCTGTTATAAAAATGAATTCTTGTCTGTCCATCTGTTCTCTATGCACGACCAATCGACTGGACCGATCTTCACCAAATTTGGTACAGAGATATTTCAGGTATCCGGGAAGGTTTAAGACGAGACTCCAACTCGCTCGGACGTACCGTTGCTGAGATACAGCATTCCAAACACAGTGCCCCCCCTTAGCCAATACAAACCTGCAAGTCTTTCATTCATATTCCAACTGCAATACACACGGTCACTCCACATGCACAATCCAACACTGATATCCAAACTGAGATACACGCATCAGAGGATTAGATACACAAATTAGCACACAGTATCACACACCAGAGGATTAGATACATGTGTCTAAACACAGTACTACACGGGGAAGGATTAGATACAGCTTTACTCCAGGTATCCATAACAACTGACCACAGGTTCTTCACTGACATCCAAAATGAGATTCACATAATCACATGACGCTTATGGACACACACACAAACCACATACACAATACACCAGTGCAAAACTGGACAATTCTTATGGGGCCACTACACAAACATAACATGTAATATACCCGTGCGAAGCCGCGACCTCCTGCTAATGGCTGATAACAGAGAGAACAAGACAACAGCACTGACCACCGAGCAGGAGCTGCAAGAGCTGAAGGACCTGTGATGATGTCACCGCTATCATGTGACCAGTACATGGGGGCGGAGCTCAGGAGAGGAGAAGGATGAAGGACCTGTGATGATGTCACTAGGGGGCGGGCTCTCTAGGTCATGTATTAGATGTGACTTCTGGCTCTTGTAGTTCTTCCCTCGCCTCTTCCTGTATTGCATTAGTCCTCACACCCCTGTATATTCTCCCTACTGCTCCTGTACACCGGGCTTTGCATTACTACTAGGGGTATACTCACCTACCATAGTACTGATCCCATCACCTACCCTAGTACTGATCCCACCACTTACCATAGTACTGATCCCACCACCTACCATAGTACTGATCCCCTCACCTATCATAGTACTGATCCCACCACCTACCATAGTACTGATCCCCTCACCTACCATAGTACTGATCCCCCCTCACCTACCATAGTACTGATCCCCTCACCTACCATAGTACTGATCCCCCCTCACCTACCATAGTACTGATCCCACCACCTACCATAGTACTGATCCCCTCACCTACCATAGTACTGATCCCCCCTCACCTACCATAGTACTGATCCCACCACCTACCATAGTACTGATCCCATCACCTACCATAGTACTGATCCCCCCCGCACCTACCATAGTACTGATCCCCTCACCTACCATAGTACTGATCCCCTCACCTACCATAGTACTGATCCCCTCACCTACCATAGTACTGATCCCATCACCTACCATAGTACTGATCCCACCACCTACCATAGTACTGATCCCATCACCTACCATAGTACTGATCCCACCACCTACCATAGTACTGATCCCCCCTCACCTACCATAGTACTGATCCCCTCACCTACCATAGTACTGATCCCACCACCTACCATAGTACTGATCCCACCACCTACCATAGTACTGATCCCACCACCTACCATAGTACTGATCCCCTCACCTACCATAGTACTGATCCCCTCACCTACCATAGTACTGATCCCACCACCTACCATAGTACTGATCCCATCACCTACCATAGTACTGATCCCACCACCTACCATAGTACTGATCCCCCCTCACCTACCATAGTACTGATCCCCTCACCTACCATAGTACTGATCCCACCACCTACCATAGTACTGATCCCACCACCTACCATAGTACTGATCCCACCACCTACCATAGTACTGATCCCCTCACCTACCATAGTACTGATCCCCTCACCTACCATAGTACTGATCCCACCACCTACCATAGTACTGATCCCCCCTCACCTACCATAGTACTGATCCCCTCACCTACCATAGTACTGATCCCACCACCTACCATAGTACTGATCCCATCACCTACCATAGCACTGATCCCCCCTCACCTACCATAGTACTGATCCCCTCACCTACCATAGTACTGATCCCATCACCTACCATAGTACTGATCCCCTCACCTACCATACTACTGATCCCCTCACCTACCATAGTACTGATCCCATCACCTACCATAGTACTGATCCCACCACCTACCATAGTACTGATCCCATCACCTACCATAGTACTGATCCCACCACCTACCATAGTACTGATCCCATCACCTACCATAGCACTGATCCCCCCTCACCTACCATAGTACTGATCCCCTCACCTACCATAGTACTGATCCCACCACCTACCATAGTACTGATCCCATCACCTACCATAGTACTGATCCCCCCCCCTCACCTACCATAGTACTGATCCCCCCTCACCTACCATAGTACTGATCCCCCCTCACCTATCATAGTACTGATCCCCTCACCTACCATAGTACTGATCCCATCACCTACCATAGTACTGATCCCCTCACCTACCATAGTACTGATCCCACCACCTACCATAGTACTGATCCCATCACCTACCATAGTACTGATCCCATCACCTACCATAGTACTGATCCCACCACCTACCATAGTACTGATCCCCTCACCTACCATAGTACTGATCCCACCACCTACCATAGTACTGATCCCATCACCTACCATAGTACTGATCCCCTCACCTACCATAGTACTGATCCCCCCTCACCTATCATAGTACTGATCCCCTCACCTACCATAGTACTGATCCCATCACCTACCATAGTACTGATCCCCTCACCTACCATAGTACTGATCCCACCACCTACCATAGTACTGATCCCCCCTCACCTACCATAGTACTGATCCCCTGACCTACCATAGTACTGATCCCCCCTCACCTACCATAGTACTGATCCCATCACCTACCATAGTACTGATCCCCTCACCTACCATAGTACTGATCCCCTCACCTACCATAGTACTGATCCCCTCACCTACCATAGTACTGATCCCACCACCTACCATAGTACTGATCCCATCACCTACCATAGTACTGATCCCCTCACCTACCATAGTACTGATCCCACCACCTACCATAGTACTGATCCCATCACCTACCATAGTACTGATCCCCTCACCTACCATAGTACTGATCCCCCCTCACCTATCATAGTACTGATCCCCTCACCTACCATAGTACTGATCCCATCACCTACCATAGTACTGATCCCACCACCTACCATAGTACTGATCCCCTCACCTACCATAGTACTGATCCCACCACCTACCATAGTACTGATCCCATCACCTACCATAGTACTGATCCCCTCACCTACCATAGTACTGATCCCACCACCTACCATAGTACTGATCCCCTCACCTACCATAGTACTGATCCCACCACCTACCATAGTACTGATCCCATCACCTACCATAGTACTGATCCCCTCACCTACCATAGTACTGATCCCACCACCTACCATAGTACTGATCCCCTCACCTACCATAGTACTGATCCCACCACCTACCATAGTACTGATCCCCTTACCTACCATAGTACTGATCCCACCACCTACCATAGTACTGATCCCCCCTCACCTACCATAGTACTGATCCCCCCTCACCTACCATAGTACTGATCCCATCACCTACCATAGTACTGATCCCCCCTCACCTACCATAGTACTGATCCCCCCTCACCTACCATAGTACTGATCCCCTCACCTACCATAGTACTGATCCCCCCTCACCTACCATAGTACTGATCCCCCCTCACCTACCATAGTACTGATCCCCCCTCACCTACCATAGTACTGATCCCCTCACCTACCATAGTACTGATCCCACCACCTACCATAGTACTGATCCCCTCACCTACCATAGTACTGATCCCCTCACCTACCATAGTACTGATCCCCTCACCTACCATAGTACTGATCCCCTCACCTATCATAGTACTGATCCCCTCACCTACCATAGTACTGATCCCCCCTCACCTACCATAGTACTGATCCCCTCACCTACCATAGTACTGATCCCCCCTCACCTACCATAGTACTGATCCCCCCTCACCTACCATAGTACTGATCCCCACACCTACCATAGTACTGATCCCCACACCTACCATAGTACTGATCCCTCCTCACCTACCATAGTACTGATCCCACCACCTACCATAGTACTGATCCCATCACCTACCATAGTACTGATCCCACCACCTACCATAGTACTGATCCCCCACCACCTACCATAGTACTGATCCCCCCTCACCTACCATAGTACTGATTCCCCTCACCTACCATAGTACTGATCCCACCACCTACCATAGTACTGACCCCCCCGCACCTACCATAGTACTGATCCCCTCACCTATCATAGTACTGATCCCCCCTCACCTACCATAGTACTGATCCCCTCACCTACCATAGTACTGATCCCCACACCTACCATAGTACTGATCCCCCCTCACCTACCATAGTACTGATCCCCTCACCTACCATAGTACTGATCCCCTCACCTATCATAGTACTGATCCCCCCTCACCTACCATAGTACTGATCCCCTCACCTACCATAGTACTGATCCCCTCACCTACCATAGTACTGATCCCCACACCTACCATAGTACTGATCCCCCCTCACCTACCATAGTACTGATCCCATCACCTACCATAGTACTGATCCCCCCTCACCTACCATAGTACTGATCCCCCCTCACCTACCATAGTACTGATCCCCTCACCTACCATAGTACTGATCCCCCCTCACCTACCATAGTACTGATCCCCCCTCACCTACCATAGTACTGATCCCCCCTCACCTACCATAGTACTGATCCCCTCACCTACCATAGTACTGATCCCACCACCTACCATAGTACTGATCCCCTCACCTACCATAGTACTGATCCCCTCACCTACCATAGTACTGATCCCCTCACCTACCATAGTACTGATCCCCTCACCTATCATAGTACTGATCCCCTCACCTACCATAGTACTGATCCCCCCTCACCTACCATAGTACTGATCCCCTCACCTACCATAGTACTGATCCCCCCTCACCTACCATAGTACTGATCCCCCCTCACCTACCATAGTACTGATCCCCACACCTACCATAGTACTGATCCCCACACCTACCATAGTACTGATCCCTCCTCACCTACCATAGTACTGATCCCACCACCTACCATAGTACTGATCCCATCACCTACCATAGTACTGATCCCACCACCTACCATAGTACTGATCCCCCACCACCTACCATAGTACTGATCCCCTCACCTACCATAGTACTGATCCCCCCTCACCTACCATAGTACTGATTCCCCTCACCTACCATAGTACTGATCCCACCACCTACCATAGTACTGACCCCCCCGCACCTACCATAGTACTGATCCCCTCACCTATCATAGTACTGATCCCCCCTCACCTACCATAGTACTGATCCCCTCACCTACCATAGTACTGATCCCCACACCTACCATAGTACTGATCCCTCCTCACCTACCATAGTACTGATCCCACCACCTACCATAGTACTGATCCCATCACCTACCATAGTACTGATCCCACCACCTACCATAGTACTGATCCCCCACCTCCTACCATAGTACTGATCCCATCACCTACCATAGTACTGATCCCCTCACCTACCATAGTACTAATCCCCTCACCTACCATAGTACTGATCCCCTCACCTACCATAGTACTGATCCCACCACCTACCATAGTACTGATCCCATCACCTACCATAGTACTGATCCCCTCACCTACCATAGTACTGATCCCACCACCTACCATAGTACTGATCCCATCACCTACCATAGTACTGATCCCCTCACCTACCATAGTACTGATCCCTCCTCACCTATCATAGTACTGATCCCCTCACCTACCATAGTACTGATCCCATCACCTACCATAGTACTGATCCCCTCACCTACCATAGTACTGATCCCACCACCTACCATAGTACTGATCCCCCTTCACCTACCATAGTACTGATCCCACCACCTACCATAGTACTGATCCCCTCACCTACCATAGTACTGATCCCCTGACCTACCATAGTACTGAACCCCTCACTTACCATAGTACTGATCCCCTCACTCACCTACCATAGTCCTGATCCCCCCTCACCTACCATAGTACTGATCCCATCACCTACCATAGTCCTGATCCCCCCTCACCTACCATAGTACTGATCCCCTGACCTACCATAGTACTGATCCCCCCTCACCTACCATAGTACTGATCCCATCACCTACCATAGTACTGATCCCCTCACCTACCATAGTACTGATCCCCTCACCTACCATAGTACTGATCCCCACACCTACCATAGTACTGATCCCACCACCTACCATAGTACTGATCCCATCACCTACCATAGTACTGATCCCCTCACCTACCATAGTACTGATCCCACCACCTACCATAGTACTGATCCCATCACCTACCATAGTACTGATCCCATCACCTACCATAGTACTGATCCCCCCTCACCTATCATAGTACTGATCCCATCACCTACCATAGTACTGATCCCACCACCTACCATAGTACTGATCCCCTCACCTACCATAGTACTGATCCCACCACCTACCATAGTACTGATCCCATCACCTACCATAGTACTGATCCCCTCACCTACCATAGTACTGATCCCACCACCTACCATAGTACTGATCCCCTCACCTACCATAGTACTGATCCCACCACCTACCATAGTACTGATCCCATCACCTACCATAGTACTGATCCCCTCACCTACCATAGTACTGATCCCACCACCTACCATAGTACTGATCCCCTCACCTACCATAGTACTGATCCCCCCTCACCTACCATAGTACTGATCCCCTCACCTACCATAGTACTGATCCCACCACCTACCATAGTACTGATCCCCCCTCACCTACCATAGTACTGATCCCCTCACCTACCATAGTACTGATCCCCCCTCACCTACCATAGTACTGATCCCATCACCTACCATAGTACTGATCCCCCCTCACCTACCATAGTACTGATCCCCCCTCACCTACCATAGTACTGATCCCCTCACCTACCATAGTACTGATCCCCCCTCACCTACCATAGTACTGATCCCCCCTCACCTACCATAGTACTGATCCCCCCTCACCTACCATAGTACTGATCCCCTCACCTACCATAGTACTGATCCCACCACCTACCATAGTACTGATCCCCTCACCTACCATAGTACTGATCCCCTCACCTACCATAGTACTGATCCCCTCACCTATCATAGTACTGATCCCCTCACCTACCATAGTACTGATCCCCCCTCACCTACCATAGTACTGATCCCCTCACCTACCATAGTACTGATCCCCCCTCACCTACCATAGTACTGATCCCCCCTCACCTACCATAGTACTGATCCCCTCACCTACCATAGTACTGATCCCCTCACCTACCATAGTACTGATCCCCTCACCTACCATAGTACTGATCCCCTCACCTACCATAGTACTGATCCCTTCACCTACCATAGTACTGATCCCACCACCTACCATAGTACTGATCCCCCCTCACCTACCATAGTACTGATCCCACCACCTACCATAGTACTGATCCCCTCACCTATCATAGTACTGATCCCACCACCTACCATAGTACTGATCCCCCACCACCTACCATAGTACTGATCCCCTCACCTACCATAGTACTGATCCCCCCTCACCTACCATAGTACTGATCCCCCCCTCACCTACCATAGTACTGATTCCCCTCACCTACCATAGTACTGATCCCACCACCTACCATAGTACTGACCCCCCCGCACCTACTATAGTACTGATCCCCTCACCTATCATAGTACTGATCCCCCCTCACCTACCATAGTACTGATCCCCTCACCTACCATAGTACTGATCCCATCACCTACCATAGTACTGATCCCATCACCTACCATAGTACTGATCCCATCACCTACCATAGTACTGATCCCATCACCTACCATAGTACTGATCCCCCCTCACCTACCATAGTACTGATCCCCCCTCACCTACCATAGTACTGATCCCCCCTCACCTACCATAGTACTGATCCCACCACCTACCATAGTACTGATCCCACCACCTACCATAGTACTGATCCCCTTACCTACCATAGTACTGATCTCCCCTCACCTACCATAGTACTGATCCCCTCACCTACCATAGTACTGATCTCCCCTCACCTACCATATTACTGATCCCCCCTCACCTACCATAGTACTGATCCCCTCACCTACCATAGTACTGAACCCCTCACTTACCATAGTACTGATCCCCTCACTCACCTACCATAGTCCTGATCCCCCCTCACCTACCATAGTACTGATCCCATCACCTACCATAGTACTGATCCCATCACCTACCATAGTCCTGATCCCCCCTCACCTACCATAGTACTGATCCCCTGACCTACCATAGTACTGATCCCCCCTCACCTACCATAGTACTGATCCCCTAACCTACCATAGTACTGATCCCCTCACCAGCCGCACTTCAGACTGTCTATTCTCATCTTTTGAACCTGTTACAGAAGAGGAAGTCTCCCAGCTACTTTCTTCATCTCGCCCTACAACCTGCAGTAGTGACCCCTTCCCCTCGCACCTTCTCCAATCTCTGTCCCCTGCTGTCACGACTTACCTTACTAAAATATTTAACCTCTCTCTCTCTTCTGGAATCTTCCCATCCTCCATCATGCTGTTATGACTCCACTATTGATAAAACCCTCCCTGGACCCGTCCTGTGCTGCTAACTATCGACCCGTCTCTAACCTCCCCTTCATCTCTAAACTTTTGGAACGCCTGGTCTGTTCTCGTTTAATCCGCTATCTCTCTGCTAACTCTCTGCTTGACCCCTTACAATCTGGTTTCCGCGCTCTGCACTCTACTGAAACAGCTCTCACAAAAGTCTCCAATGATCTCCTAATGGCTAAATCCAATGGTGACTTCTCTCTTCTTATTCTTCTGGACCTCTCTGCAGCTTTTGACACTGTTGACCATCATCTCCTCCTCACTCTGCTCCGCTCAGTCGGCCTCATGGACACTGCGCTCTCCTGGTTCTCCTCTTATCTCTCAGGCCGCACTTTCAGTCTATCATTTGCGGGCTCTGTTTCCTCCCCTCTTTCCCTTGCTGTTGGGGTTCCTCAGGGCTCGGTCCTCGGCCCCCTGCTCTTTTCTCTCTACACAGCCCCCATTGGACAAACCTTCGCCAGATTTGGCTTCAGGTACCATCTTTATGCTGATGACACCCAATTATACACATCTTCCCGGGACATCACCCCTGCACTCATACAGAACACCAGTGACTGTCTCTCTGCTGTCTCTAATATCATGTCCTCGCTCTATCTGACACTAAATCTCTCTAAGACTGAACTACTACTGTTTCCACCATCTAACAGATCTGTCCCTGATATATCCATTGCAGTCTCAGGCCTTACTATAACTCCTAGGCAGCAGGCCCGCTGCCTCGGGGTCATGTGTGACGCAGACCTTTCCTTCACCCCTCATATTGAATCACTCGCACGTTCATGTCACCTCCACCTCAAAAACATCTCCAGAATACACCCTTTCCTCACCAGAGATACACTAAAGACACTTATTGTCTCTCTGATTCATTCTCGCCTTGACTACTGTAACTCCTTACTAATCCGTCTTCCCCTCACTAAACTCTCCCCTCTACAATCTATTATGAATGCAGCGGCCAGGCTCATCTATCAGGCTAGACGCTACAGCGAGGCCTCCGGTCTGTGCCGGTCACTACAGCGAGGCCTCCGGTCTGTGCCGGTCACTACAGCGAGGCCTCCGGTCTGTGCCGGTCACTACAGCGAGGCCTCCGGTCTGTGCCGGTCACTACAGCGAGGCCTCTGGTCTGTGCCGGTCACTACAGCGAGGCCTCCGGTCTGTGCCGGTCACTACAGCGAGGCCTCCGGTCTGTGCCGGTCACTACAGCGAGGCCTCCGGTCTGTGCCGGTCACTACAGCGAGGCCTCCGGTCTGTGCCGGTCACTACAGCGAGGCCTCTGGTCTGTGCCGGTCACTACAGCGAGGCCTCCGGTCTGTGCCGGTCACTACGGCGAGGCCTCCGGTCTGTGCCGGTCACTACGGCGAGGCCTCCGGTCTGTGCCGGTCACTACAGCGAGGCCTCTGGTCTGTGCCGGTCACTACAGCGAGGCCTCCGGTCTGTGCCGGTCACTACAGCGAGGCCTCCGGTCTGTGCCGGTCACTACAGCGAGGCCTCCGGTCTGTGCCGGTCACTACAGCGAGGCCTCCGGTCTGTGCCGGTCACTACAGCGAGGCCTCCGGTCTGTGCCGGTCACTACAGCGAGGCCTCCGGTCTGTGCCGGTCACTACAGGGAGGCCTCCGGTCTGTGCCGGTCACTACAGCGAGGCCTCCGGTCTGTGCCGGTCACTACAGCGAGGCCTCTGGTCTGTGCCGGTCACTACAGCGAGGCCTCCGGTCTGTGCCGGTCACTACGGCGAGGCCTCCGGTCTGTGCCGGTCACTACGGCGAGGCCTCCGGTCTGTGCCGGTCACTACAGCGAGGCCTCGGGTCTGTGCCGGTCACTACAGCGAGGCCTCCGGTCTGTGCCAGTTGTTACATTGGCTGCCTATTCATTATAGAATAAAATATAAAGTTCTCCCCCTCCCCCACAAGGCTCTCCATAATGCCGCACCTCCCTACATTTCCTCCCTCATCTCTGTCTATCGCCCAACCCGTGTTCTCCGCTCACTCAATGATCTAACACTTCCATCCTCTATTATCAGAACCTCCCCCGCTCGTATACAAGACTTCTCCCGAGCTGCACCACTTCTCTGGAATGCTCTACCCTGGACAATCAGATTAACTCCCAATTTCTACAGTTACAAACGCAAACTAAAGACGCATCTTATCAGAGCGGCCGATCACAATGTCTAACGTAAACCCTTCCCCCTCCTCTGTCCCCGCCCCCACATGATATTATGTCATCTCAGGATAACTCCATAGGTCCGAGCTCCATCCACATGTTACAGGACACGACTGGTGACGGCTCATAAAGTCTTATGTTTGTGTAATGACAGAAGTGTCTGACCCCTGTATAAGTAATGCCGCCCCTGCTACCTCTTGTGTCACCCCCTCTACCTCATAGACTGTAAGCTCTTGTGTCCCCCCTCTACCTCATAGACTGTAAGCTCCTGTGTCACCCCCTCTACCTCATAGAGTGTAAGCTCTTGTGTCACCTCCTCTACCTCATAGATTGTAAGCTCTTGTGTCACCCCCTCTACCTCATAGATTGTAAGCTCTTGTGAGCAGGGCCCTCAGTCCCATTGTGTGAAATGACTTTCTATGTAATGTCTCTTTCTGTCTGTATTTGAACCCTACACATTGTACAGCGCTGCCGAATATGTTGGCGCTATAGAAATAACATGTATTATTATTATTATTATTATTATTATTGTGTGTGAGTTACATGCAGTTTCTTTTGTCTTTGTGAGGTTGCACACCACTGAGGTGAGATATCGCCCCATGTGGGTGTATGTGTGATTGGTGTGTCTATGAAGTTGCAAGAAATTTGAGTTGGATTTGTTGTTGTTGGATGTGAGGAAGCCTGAGCAATCTCAAGGCTACAAGTCCATCTCCAAAGACCTGAATGTCCCTGTGTCTACCGTGCGCAGTGTCATCCAGAAGTGTAAAGCCCATGGCCCTGTGGCTAACCTCCCTAGATGTGGAGGCAAAAGAAACATTAACCAGAGATTTCACCGCAAGATTGTGCGGATGGCGGATAAAGAACCTCGACTAACATCCAAACAAGTCCAAGCTGCCCTGCAGTCCGAGGGTACAACAGTGTCACCCCGTACTATCCAGCGTCAGCGTCTGAATGAGAAGGGACTGTATGGTAGGAGACCCAAGAAGACCCCACTTCTTACCCACAGACAGAAGCCAGGCTGGAGTTTGCCAAAACTTACCTGAGAAAGCCAAAACCGTTCTGGAAGAATGTTCTCTGGTCAGAGGAGACAAAAGTAGGAGAAGGCCTCAACATAGAGATTACAGGAAAAAAGAGAAGAAGACGCCCCCTACAGTCAGGCATGGCGGAGGTCCCTGATGGTTTGGGGTTGCTTTGCTGCCTCTGGCACTGGACTGCTTGACCGTGTGCATGGCATTATGAAGTCTGAAGACGACCAACACATTGTGCAGCATCATGTAGGGCCCAGTGTGAGAAAGCGGGGTCTCCCTCAGAGGTCAGGGCTCTTCCAGCAGGACAAGGACCCAAAACACACTTCAGGTCAGCACTAGAAAATGGTGGTGAGAGAAAGCCCTGGAGACTTGTAAAGTGGCAGCAATGAGTCCAGCCCTGAATCCCATAGAACACCTGTGGGGGAGGGGGAGAGATCTCTTGGTGGCAGTTTGGAGAAGGCCCCCTTCACATCTCAGGGGGGACCGCGAGCAGTTTGCCAAAGAAGAAGGGTCTAAGATTCCAGCAGAGCCTTGTAAGAAACTCATTGCTGGTTAGTGGAAGCGGTTGTGCGCAGTCATTGTGTCTAAAGGTTGTGCTACCAAGTATTAGGCTGAGGGCGCCAATACTTCTGTCCGCACCAGTTCTGGAGTTTTCTGTAAAATGATCAATGATGTGACTTTTTTCATTCTCTTTTGTGTTTTTTCATTGCAAGCAAAATAACTGAAGATATTACCAAAGAGTTTGTGCTTGTAATCATTATCTGGGGGACAGCGAGGATTATCTGACAGGACTGCAGGGGGCGATACTTATACTGTATATATCCTGTGTCACTTATATACTATATAAGAGTCTGTGCTGTGTAATCATTATCTGGGGGACACCGAGGATTATCTGACAGGACTGCAGGGGGCGATACTTATACTGTATATACCCTGTGTCACTTATATACTATATAAGAGTTTGTGCTGTGTAATCATTATCTGGGGACAGTGAGGATTATCTGACAGGACTGCAGGGGGCGATACTTATACTGTATATACCCTGTGTCACTTATATACTATATAAGAGTCTGTGCTGTGTAATCATTATCTGGGGGACAGCGAGGATTATCTGACAGGACTGCAGGGGGCGATACTTATACTGTATATACCCTGTGTCACTTATATACTATATAAGAGTCTGTGCTGTGTAATCATTATCTGGGGGACACCGAGGATTATCTGACAGGACTGCAGGGGGCGATACTTATACTGTATATACCCTGTGTCACTTATATACTATATAAGAGTTTGTGCTGTGTAATCATTATCTGGGGACAGTGAGGATTATCTGACAGGACTGCAGGGGGCGATACTTATACTGTATATACCCTGTGTCACTTATATACTATATAAGAGTCTGTGCTGTGTAATCATTATCTGGGGGACAGCGAGGATTATCTGACAGGACTGCAGGGGGCGATACTTATACTGTATATACCCTGTGTCACTTATATACTATATAAGAGTCTGTGCTGTGTAATCATTATCTGGGGGACAGCGAGGATTATCTGACAGGACTGCAGGGGGCGATACTTATACTGTATATACCCTGTGTCACTTATATACTATATAAGAGTTTGTGCTGTGTAATCATTATCTGGGGACAGCGAGGATTATCTGACGGGACTGCAGGGGGCGATACTTATACTGTATATACCCTGTGTCACTTATATACTATATAAGAGTCTGTGCTGTGTAATCATTATCTGGGGACAGTGAGGATTATCTGACAGGACTGCAGGGGGCGATACTTATACTGTATATACCCTGTGTCACTTATATACTATATAAGAGTCTGTGCTGTGTAATCATTATCTGGGGGACACTGAGGATTATCTGACAGGACTGCAGGGGGCGATACTTATACTGTATATACCCTGTGTCACTTATATACTATATAAGAGTCTGTGCTGTGTAATCATTATCTGGGGGACAGTGAGGATTATCTGACAGGACTGCAGGGGGCGATACTTATACTGTATATACCCTGTGTCACTTATATACTATATAAGAGTCTGTGCTGTGTAATCATTATCTGGGAGACACCGAGGATTATCTAACAGGACTGCAGGGGCGATACTTATACTGTATATACCCTGTGTCACTTATATACTATATAAGAGTCTGTGCTGTGTAATCATTATCTGAGGCACAGCGAGGATTATCTGACAGGACTGCAGGGGGCGATACTTATTCTGTATATACCCTGTGTCACTTATATACTATATAAGAGTCTGTGCTGTGTAATCATTATCTGGGGGACAGCGAGGATTATCTGACAGGACTGCAGGGGGCGATACTTATTCTGTATATACCCTGTGTCACTTATATACTATATAAGAGTCTGTGCTGTGTAATCATTATCTGGGGGACAGTGAGGATTATCTGACAGGACTGCAGGGGGCGATACTTATACTGTATATACCCTGTGTCACTTATATACTATATAAGAGTTTGTGCTGTGTAATCATTATCTGGGGGACAGTGAGGATTATCTGACAGAACTGCAGGGGGCGATACTTATACTGTATATACCCTGTGTCACTTATATACTATATAAGAGTTTGTGCTGTGTAATCATTATCTGGGGACAGCGAGGATTATCTGACAGGACTGCAGGGGGCGATACTTATACTGTATATACCCTGTGTCACTTATATTCTATATAAGAGTCTGTGCTGTGTAATCATTATCTGGGGACAGCGAGGATTATCTGACAGGACTGCAGGGGGCGATACTTATACTGTATATACCCTGTGTCACTTATATACTATATAAGAGTCTGTGCTGTGTAATCATTATCTGGGGAACAGCGAGGATTATCTGACAGGACTGCAGGGGGCGATACTTATACTGTATATACCCTGTGTCACTTATATACTATATAAGAGTTTGTGCTGTGTAATCATTATCTGGGGACAGTGAGAATTATCTGACAGGACTGCAGGGGGCGATACTTATACTGTATATACCCTGTGTCACTTATATACTATATAAGAGTCTGTGCTGTGTAATCATTATCTGGGGGACAGCGAGGATTATCTGACAGGACTGCAGGGGGCGATACTTATACTGTATATACCCTGTGTCACTTATATACTATATAAGAGTTTGTGCTGTGTAATCATTATCTGGGGACACTGAGGATTATCTGACAGGACTGCAGGGGGCGATACTTATACTGTATATACCCTGTGTCACTTATATACTATATAAGAGTCTGTGCTGTGTAATCATTATCTGGAGGACAGCGAGGATTATCTGACAGGACTGCAGGGGGCGATACTTATACTGTATATACCCTGTGTCACTTATATTCTATATAAGAGTCTGTGCTGTGTAATCATTATCTGGGGACAGCGAGGATTATCTGACAGGACTGCAGGGGGCGATACTTATACTGTATATACCCTGTGTCACTTATATACTATATAAGAGTCTGTGCTGTGTAATCATTATCTGGGGAACAGCGAGGATTATCTGACAGGACTGCAGGGGGCGATACTTATACTGTATATACCCTGTGTCACTTATATACTATATAAGAGTTTGTGCTGTGTAATCATTATCTGGGGACAGTGAGAATTATCTGACAGGACTGCAGGGGGCGATACTTATACTGTATATACCCTGTGTCACTTATATACTATATAAGAGTCTGTGCTGTGTAATCATTATCTGGGGGACAGCGAGGATTATCTGACAGGACTGCAGGGGGCGATACTTATACTGTATATACCCTGTGTCACTTATATACTATATAAGAGTCTGTGCTGTGTAATCATTATCTGGGGGACAGCGAGGATTATCTGACAGGACTGCAGGGGGCGATACTTATACTGTATATACCCTGTGTCACTTATATACTATATAAGAGTCTATGCTGTGTAATCATTATCTGGAGGACAGCGAGGATTATCTGACAGGACTGCAGGGGGCGATACTTATACTGTATATACCCTGTGTCACTTATATACTATATAAGAGTCTGTGCTGTGTAATCATTATCTGGGAGACACCGAGGATTATCTGACAGGACTGCAGGGGGCGATACTTATACTGTATATACCCTGTGTCACGTATATACTATATAAGAGTCTGTGCTGTGTAATCATTATCTGGGGACAGCGAGGATTATCTGACAGGACTGCAGGGGGCGATACTTATACTGTATATACCCTGTGTCACTTATATACTATATAAGAGTCTGTGCTGTGTAATCATTATCTGGGGGACAGCGAGGATTATCTGACAGGACTGCAGGGGGCGATACTTATTCTGTATATACCCTGTGTCACTTATATACTATATAAGAGTCTGTGCTGTGTAATCATTATCTGGGGGACAGTGAGGATTATCTGACAGGACTGCAGGGGGCGATACTTATACTGTATATACCCTGTGTCACTTATATACTATATAAGAGTCTGTGCTGTGTAATCATTATCTGGGAGACACCGAGGATTATCTGACAGGACTGCAGGGGCGATACTTATACTGTATATACCCTGTGTCACTTATATACTATATAAGAGTCTGTGCTGTGTAATCATTATCTGGGGCACAGCGAGGATTATCTGACAGGACTGCAGGGGGCGATACTTATTCTGTATATACCCTGTGTCACTTATATACTATATAAGAGTCTGTGCTGTGTAATCATTATCTGGGGGACAGCGAGGATTATCTGACAGGACTGCAGGGGGCGATACTTATTCTGTATATACCCTGTGTCACTTATATACTATATAACAGTCTGTGCTGTGTAATCATTATCTGGGGACAGTGAGGATTATCTGACAGGACTGCAGGGGGCGATACTTATACTGTATATACCCTGTGTCACTTATATACTATATAAGAGTCTGTGCTGTGTAATCATTATCTGGGGGACAGTGAGGATTATCTGACAGAACTGCAGGGGGCGATACTTATACTGTATATACCCTGTGTCACTTATATACTATATAACAGTCTGTGCTGTGTAATCATTATCTGGGGACAGTGAGGATTATCTGACAGGACTGCAGGGGGCGATACTTATACTGTATATACCCTGTGTCACTTATATACTATATAAGAGTCTGTGCTGTGTAATCATTATCTGGGGGACAGTGAGGATTATCTGACAGGACTGCAGGGGGCGATACTTTTGGCCAACACTGTAACTTTGCATGGGATGTCGTTTGTTGGTTTCATACAATGTGGTGGACATGTTGCGTGTTTGAGGTTGCGTGCAGTTTGGATGTGTTGCGTGTTTGAGGTTGCGTGCAGTTTGGATGTGTTGCGTGTTTGAGGTTGCGTGCAGTTTGGATGTGTTGCGTGTTTGAGTCTGGAGACCTCACTGTGATCTCCCTGCACTGTCTCTTACACACTGTCCCCTGCTGCTGTTATGGTGTGGTGGCCATCACATAGGACAGCTGATTACCCTCCCCCCAGTAGTGATACGAGGCCACTGACAGCTCAGTGATATGTACAGGACATCTATTGTGACAAGGTGGACCATGGACATTAGAGGTTCCCTCAGAATCCGACACCTTTTGATCCTTCCCAGTCCACATATTTCTCACCAATCCACCATTTAAGGGAGTATCCGATGTCAGTCTTGTCCTCACTATCTCATCTTACTACAATAACCTCCTACACATGTAATATTGTCATTCCTTCCATCGTTGGTCGGGTCATCACATTGAGAGCTTCATGACAGTCAGCAAAGTCTTGTTTTGTAATTATTATACACTAGCGGCCCGCCACTTCGTCTGCGTGTTGTTGGCGTTGATAATCCGCCTATATTCAGCAAATTGCTGCCGTCAATGGTTTGCCTACTCCAGCGTTTTGGCAGCTGTCAAGCTGTCCTGCTGCTGAACTTGTTCCTTGCACTGTGCCTGTGATTGTTCCGGCATCTCAGCACTTTGCTGGAACATCATATATAAGCATTTTGTTGGTGTTGATGTTCCGCCTGCTTCGGCGTTTCGGCAGCTGTCAAGCTGAACTGCCGCTGAACTCTTTCCTCGAGCTGTGCCTGTGATTGTCCCCGCATCTCAGCAGCTCGCTGTGACGCCATATAATGAGTATGTTGTTGGCGTCGATGATCCTCCTCAGCTGCGCTTGAGGAGAACTCTTTTGACTTCTGGTTTCCTTCATAGTTGTCGTTTTTTGCGACAAATTAGATTTTCTTTTTCCCGGCATGTTGAAAATTGGCAAACTGCAAATTTGGATTAAAGGTGTTTGCCCGTGTCAGTTTGTCAGCAGTGCCTGGAGCAGATCAGATAATATGCAAATGCATGATCACAAACCACTGAGCGTTAGCTGAATGTTTACACAGAGAGATAACAGCCCTGGCTTTCTCAGAAGCTGATATAAGAGAAGTGTAATATAGTACGTGAACATAAATTCATAACAGTTGTGAAGCCATGTCATTTACTGGGATAAAAAGTAGCTGATGTTTTAATTGAAGTTACAGACTATCTATGTGCCGAATGTCATTCAAATACTGTCAGCCGTTTTTGTGTGATTGAGGAGCAAACATCCAAAGTATCATATTATCATATTAGTAGGATAGGAATTCAATGATATCTGCCTTGGATTAAATGACTAGTTACACATGAGATTGTTACACACAGATCTGCTGATATTCTCTGACTAGCAGCCTGCATCCTACATGTATTCCATTCACTGTATATATTCTCGTGCACTATACTGATTGCTCGGGATTCTATAGATTGCTCGGGACTATAGATTTTTTGCGTTCAATTATTCCAAAAACTTCCTGGTTTGACCTTCTGTTATTCAGATTCCAATATTCTACTTTGGGATTTTCATTGTCTTGGATGATCCACAAAGCTCAAGATAGTCAAAAGCTCGGCTTTGTGGCGTCGCTAATGCAAGAACCCCAGAGGAACGTGACATCGCTCCGAAACTCTAAAAAATGCAAATATTTGGAAACAAACTGTAGAACTGAGGCCGAAGGTCACATATAATCCAGAACGTATTCTTCTGCGTTAGCATGTTTGATACAAGTTATCGCCGTGTTTCCTTTGCTTATCATACAGACATGGGCACACGCTTACCCACATGGACCGTTACAAGTTATTCACACGAACAACGGACTTGAGCAACAAGATGAGATACCAAAATATCATCCCCTCAATGGTTAGAAGAACCGTCCTCTTAGTGAGAGGATTACAGGACTTCATACAAGTGTCTTCCCAAACAGCTACAAGAAGGAAGAACTTAGACAATGTTTTCCAATATATTTTATTAAGGCGTCAATGGACTAGAGGGGGGAGGGATTGCAGGATTTATTTTCCTTTTCGGTGCTGGAATCTCCAATGGAGTACAAAAATTGTAAAGCGGACGACCCGTATACCCCAATCCATAACACAGAAGTGCTGCCATGAGATGCTTCTGGACACCTGTGTGTGTACTGCTATTTCCCACAACGCACCTGTACTTTGCCATTAGAAGTAATGAATGTACATGTAAAAGGTAAATGAATGTGTCGTTTCAGATGTGTTTGGTCCAAATGAAACTGCTGGGCGAGTCCAAGTGCTGCCTCGTCAGGGACTGGAGCTGCCATACCAGGACAGTGTGCCTCACGTGCCAAGAGTAGCAGGCGTTCCGGGTGTTGCTGCCCCTGCCCTACAGGTTCAGGCTGGCTTCCATCTCTCCTCAAATTTTCATGACACTGAGTGCAATGATGTAAATCAGAAAGGACCAGAATCTAGTAATTGCCACCATTCTGGCTGAAAAGGTCTTGGTTTCCCCGGCTTGTTTCAACCATGTTTGCCGCGATCTGATTCAACCTGACAGCCTGGAGGTCGCCCGCTGCAATGTAGAGGACTCTCGGTGACCGTCCAGAACACTCAATCTAGAGCAAATATTACCAAGAGAACTTGTGCTAGAATCCATAACATCTTCTCTGTATGGAGTTCCAGGAGGGGATTAGCCCTTCTACTTTGTAGGTGCAGAGAGCCGCATTACCAGCATGTCCTGGTGGACCGATATCCCAGGATCCCCTGGATTACAGTGAGATCTATCTACAGTACTGAAGGGATTATGTGATCCTCTACGTGGACCGCTGGAAGAGGATGATTTTTAGGCTACATTAGACCTCTAGACCTCTCCACGTGGCTGAGAAGTTACTTACACCGGCCTCTACCTTCCAGGATGTAAGAAAACTTATCGATTGTTTATTCTGGCAGGAATTGGGGCCTCGAGGTCTCCAGATCTACATTAGCCAGGTGGACTAAGGACACTCTACCATGTTTGGATCCTCCCGAGTGAAAAGGCCACTTTACATATTCCACCTCCACGTCTTGGGCCAAGAGAAATTTAGTTTTCTTAGAGTGGATTTGTAGGGAAGCTTCTTGGAACTTCTACTTTACTTTTGTATTGATTTTTCAATACTTTTCCAAGAACGTTGCTCTTCCTCTCTCCCCATGATTGTGCTGCTGGTAGGACTTAAGTGAAGCATGGCTTATTCCTAACAGCAGCACTAGGCTCCCGCCATTATTAATCTGCAACAACCTGACTGAATAAATGTATTAAAGGAGAAAGTCACAGAAGGAAATGTCACATTAAAGGGATTCTGTCATTGGAATCCCCTTTTTTTAAAACTATAATTTTTATTAATTTTTTTATAATAAGACATACAATAATAAAAACAAGAAGAGAAACAAATGGGCAAAGGCGAGCTGCCATGTGGCCGAGAATCTTCTTTTTAACTAATACCACGTAGGAATAACCTTAAAGGGGTATTCCCACGTCGCATACTCACCAGTCTTCACTGCTGTAAAATCTTCTTTCTTCCTGGTTTCTTGCATCATTTGGTGGGCGGGGTTTCACATGCAACCTGCCGTTTAGCTCCACCCCCACATTAGCGTGTAGCTCCACCTACCCACATTGGACTATGAAGTACAGGCAGCAGCAACTCCATTCTGTGTTACATACAGAGACTGCCTGTTTCTGCCATAATGAACACAATTGTATTAGCTAGCCTGACAACTGGGAGAACAGAAGAAATGAAAGCAGCTCCTCTCCCCTATCTGATAGCAGGAAGCTAGGTCATGTGGTGCAGACACAGGAATAGCTAGAAACACAGGCTCCCTCCCGTGCACTTAGCCCCTCCTCCCTCCCCCCTGAGAGCAGCAGATACATCACTTGACTTTTGAGCAGATAAGTCAAGGGCTGTGTCAACAATGAATTGAATAAAGTAAGATAGTGGCCAAACAAAGCCATTGTGCTGAAGCAATGTATTTAGGAAAAGTCTTACATCCACATTAACAAGCAGTATAGATAGGATCCTTGTGATGGGACAACCCCTTTAAGAAAGGCTCTTCTTCCCCTACCTTTGGAATTCTCGGTGCCGCTGTTCCATAGATTTCCTGGTTTTTCTCCGTTTGCTAATGAGTTTCTAGACAGTGCCACCATCATCTACAGCCTCGCATCTCTGCCTCTTCCTCTGCGTTGTCTTCTTCCAGCGATTTTGTGTTCGGCATCTAAATACCGCGCATGCGCAATCGACTGCGCATGTCTGTTTGCCATTTTCTTGTGGCCAAATACATGAGCATACTGCACATCTAAGCAGCCACAAGAAAATGGTGGAGCGGACATGCGCAGTTGACTCTGCCTGATGGAAGAGCCGATTGTGCATGCGCGGTATTTAGATGCTGAAACACAAAATCGCCGGAAGAAAACAACGCAGAAGAAGAGGCAGAGATGCGCGGCTATAGATGATGGCGGCACTGTCTGGAAACTCATTAGCAACCGGAGTACAACCAGGATATCTACGGAACAGCGGCACCGAGAAGAATTCCAAAGATCGGGGAAGAAGAGTCTTTCTTAAGGCTACTCCTACATGGTATTAATTATAAAAGAGAATCTAAGGATAAAACCCCTTTAATGTAAAACCTGAAACTAGATCCGGGTTCTCCAGATATGGTAGAAATGAACATTGCTGAAGTACATTCACACACAGCAGATTTGTATCAATAATTTATACATTCACTAAATCTAAGGACCCGTTGACAAGGTCAATGCCAACACTCAGTTATCCATCTATGCATACATTTCTAGTAGAAACAACAGAAACAGCACAATGCAGAGTTATAAGAAAAGATCCTGCAGAATTATCAGAACGGACAGATCCTCCGTAATAACAGTGAACTTGATGTCCTTTCTTCATTCTGAACATGAATATGGCTTCTCTCCTGTGTGATGACTTTGATGTTTAATAAGACCTGATTTCTGAGTAAAACATTTCCCACATTTTGAACACGAATATGGCTTCTCTCCTGTGTGAACTCTCTGATGGGCTATAAGGTTGGATTTAGTAATAAAACATTTCCCACATTGTGAACATGAAAATGGCTTCTCTCCTGTGTGAATTCTCTCATGTGTAATCAGACTTGTCTTACCTGTAAAGCATTTCCCACATTTTGAACATGAATATGGCTTCTCTCCTGTGTGAATTCTGTGATGATCAGTAAGTTTTGCTTTAGAAGCAAAACATTTTGCACATTCTGAACAAGAATACGGCTTCTCTCCTGTGTGAATTCTGTGATGATCAGTAAGTTTATCTTTAGATATGAAACTTTTCCCACATTCTGAACATGAATATGGCTTCTCTCCTGTGTGACTTCTTTTATGATCAGTAAGTTTGTCTTTAGAAATAAAACATTTCCCACATTCTAAGCATGAATATGGCTTCTCCCCTGTGTGAATTCTGAGATGATCAGTAAGTTTGCCTTTAGATATAAAACCTTTTCCACATTCTGAACATGAATATGGCTTCTCTCCTGTGTGAGTTCTGTAATGATCATTAAGTTTGTCTTTAGAAATAAAAGATTTTCCACACTCCAAACATGAAAATGGCTTCTCTCCTGTGTGAATTCTCTTATGCTTATCAACAGCTGATTTATTTGGAAAACACTTTCCACATTCTGAGCATGAAAATGGCTTCTCCCCAGTGTGAATTTTTTCATGTTTAGCAAGTCTGTCTTTGGAAATAAAACATTTCCCACATTCTAAACATGAAAATGGCTTCACCCCTGTGTGACTTCTCTCATGTAAAACAATACTTGCTTTAGCTGTAAAGGATTTTCCACATTCTGCACATGAATATGGCTTCTCTCCTGTGTGGATTCTCCTGTGTACATAAAGACTTGATCTTCTTGTAAACTCTTTCCCACATTCCTCACACTGAAACCTTTTCCCCCCTTTCTGGCCAGTACTTGTGGTCACAATCTGTGGTTGGTCAGAAGGTTCCTCATGATTGGGGGGATTATATGATGGATCTGTACTGTGACGTCCTGGATGTACATGAGGGGTAATGAGGTTTTCTCCTGAGGAGCGCTCCATCATATCTTCATCTTCTCCTTTATCACTTACTGATAACATGACGTTTTCCTCAGAGATCGCACTGGGATTTTCTGTAGGATTAAAAATAGATTTCATAATTTTGGTTTTTACAATTTTGGACACACACATGTTGTTTTACTTCATTTTTTAAGTCAAAACCTTAGACATAAAAAGTGACAAAGAACATAACAGACACCCCACAACCCCCAAAATAATCAATGTTGTCCATCAGGATCTGTTTCCTCCTTATGGTGGATTTCCATTTTTCTGTTCCATTTTTCTGTAACTAACCCTGAGAACAGAAATCCTGCTGGAGATGTGAACACAAGCCAAGTCCTTCCTTTATATCTCCCATTCCTTCCGGAGCCGGTGACTACAGACCAGTGAGTGTAACATCTGTAGTAGGAACAATAATGGAGGAGAGTTGGCGAGCTAAAAACCAATGACTTGTAGGATCCAAGATCATAGACCAATGATTGAAAATTGGACTTGACTTTTGCTAGATCAGTGGATTTCTAAGTGATAGAGGACAGATAACAGAGGGTTGTCCACCATTGTTTTATTTATGACCTGTCCTACATGACAGCACAAAGAGATAAAAGGAGGATTATCTCCAAAACTTCCACTGACTCAAAAACTCTTATTGATCTACATGGATCCTTGTATTACCATATCCTCATTGGAGTGAGGTGGCAACTTCATCATTCCTGTTAGTGTGAGGCTGCAGGATAGAAGAGCAGAGTAAGAAGGTCACCAGGACATGGACTTCTCTCAGGTAGACATCCATCCGTCTCCATCCAGAATCTTTTCTTGACCATAAATCTGTCCAGTATCCTCAGGTTGGTTATTATCCATCATTTCCCAGCTGGAAAGCTCCCTGGTCCTCTGTGCCATGATGGTCCTTTCTCTTCTATCACTTCATCATCTTCATAGGAATGACGACAAGGGGTATAGTATCTACATGGCACGACAGTGGGGCACTCTCTCTATGGCACTGCTAGATAGTAGTAATAACTCTGACATGCACTGTATTGGGCACTATCCTTATGTGACTAGTTATTTGTGGGCGCTGTGTATGTGGCCAGTTGTTGGGGCGCTGTGTATGTGGCCAGTTGTTGGGGTGCTGTGTGTGTGGCCAGTTCTTGGGGGTGCTGCGTGTGTGTGGCCAGTTGTTGGGGCGCTGTGTGTGTGGCCAGTTGTTGGGGCGCTGTGTATGTGTGGCCAGTTGTTGGGGGTGCTGCGTTTGTGGCCAGTTGTTGGGGGCGCTGTGTGTGTGGCCCGTTGTTGGGGCGCTGTGTGTGTGTGGCCAGTTGTTGGGGGTGCTGTGTGTGGCCAGTTGTTGGGGGGGCTGTGTGTGTGGCCAGTTGTTGGGTTGCTGTGTGTGTGGCCAGTTGTTGGGGTGCTGCGTGTGTGGCCAGTTGTTGGGGGCACTGTGTGTGTGGCCAGTTGTTGGGTTGCTGTGTGTGTGGCCAGTTGTTGGTGGTGCTGTGTGTGGGCCAGTTGTTGGGGCTGATAATAAGAGCCGGGGCTCTGATAATAAGAGCCGGAGCTCCTCAAAATTGACCCGAGTATCCCCACTTCCTTTAATCCTGAGGGTGTTTCCTTGTTGGTGTTCTTTCTCCACCTTGGCAATGCCTCCTGCAGATGTTTGGCTGTATGGTCGGCCACTTCCCACTAAGCAGGACGTCAGAGATCTTATCAGTAATGTAAAGGAGACTTGCTGGTCTGCAGTTGTAGCTGTCCACCAAGATGTTTAGCACATGGCAGAAACACTTGATCAACTTAAAGATGACCCCAATGCCTCCAGGACTGTCAGCTGACACCTAACTGATCAAGTGTCAGTGCCATGATGAAGACCCGAATAACCAGGGACACCTTCACACCATCTGTGTGCAGGGAATCCCAGAGCCCTGGGTAATAAGGATGTCCACGGTCTCCTAGGACAGCTCTTTACTACCGCACTGTGTTTTCGGCTGGAAAGGGGTTGATTTGTAACTTATATAATCTGATAACGCACTTTAATTGGTCTTCAGAATCTCGACATCCCTACATGCGTCATTGGGAAGGTTGGATTGTCAGGGAAATTTCATATGCTTTATGGCAGATCATTTGGTCTAGAGACCCTAAACACTCCCTCTGCACTCCCTCTAAGGGGAACCAATATAAACTATTGCTTTTGAGATCCCATACTCCAGAACTTCTGCACAGACTGAACCTGAATGTGCTGGTGCTGTAATGGCTGCTCTTCTATGTCTTCTGGGAATGTCGGCTAATAGGCCCCATTTGGAGGGAGGTTGAGCAGATGCTGACAGTGATATTAGCAGTGACTCTTCTGTGGGTGACGCTGGTGCCAGGTAGGGTTGAGCGATTGGGAAAAATATCGGGAAAGGAATTCCAATCCCGATCGCTCCACTTACCTGCACAGAACCGCTGCCGCTGAGAGCGCCTGCAGAGCTCCGTGCGCCCCCCCCCACCTCCCTAGGCTAGTGTTACTGATGCTGAGAGAAGGCGGGGCTTGAGGCTTAGGAGAGTGTGGGCGGGTACTGGGAGGGGAGGCGTGAGTGATGGACTCACATCTCCCCGCCCTGTACCCGCCCACACTCTCCTAAACCACAACAAGCCCCGCCTACTCCTAGCATCAGTAACACTAGCCTAGAGAGGCAGGATCTGCTCTCTATGGAATACCTCGCGGCCCTGTTACATGATAAGGATACGTTCCATTCTGTCTGGACTGCTGGCGTCCCTGTAGTAGTGGGCTCTGCCCCTGATGTTCCCATTTACACCCGCTGTTCTAGGCTTCCCCCATGATGTTGGTGATAATTGACCAGGAATACGTCTCCCCTCCCTGCTTTCATGTATAATGTTGGGATTTGCTCCTTTTATTATTCTTGTTTTTAGGTTTCTTTGTTATATATGAAAATAAAATAAAATGAGGTGGACTGGAGCTGTAAGGCTGAGTTCAGATGGAGTATTTTGGATTGGAATTTGACGCGGAGGCCGCTTCAGGTTCCGGTCCAGAATACGGGGCAGCCGCAACTGCGATCCGGATTAGGCCCAAATGAATGAGCCTAGTCGGGAGAGTCTTCAGGTGGATTCACAAGGCACAATCCTCCTGAAGAATGAGCATGTCCAAAAAAGAAACGACCGGCTCACATTGCAATCAATGGGAGCCATATTTTTGGTCAGGATTTTGAGGCAAATTTGGCCTGAACTCAGCCTAAGGGGGAACCAACGTTAAAGAACCTGTGAATTCACCGTCTCCATTCATGACTCCGTACCTGTGGTAACACCTCCTGGAATTTCCTCTTCTGCTTCTTCTTTAACTTTTTTCTTAAGATTTTCACCCTAAACAGGGAAGAAACAACATTCACTTGGGTTCAGTCACTTTATGGTCAGGTTTTGGTGAGACTGTAAGGAGATGAAACATCCGCCATGTTTGCCTTCAGTAGGTGATCCTGTGACTTGTTTGGCCCCATCGGACAGGTAGGTCACTACTGCGGAGAGACCCTTTATTACTGCAAATGAGGATGTCTGTAGTGTCACCTCTGATATATGTATATTGTACTGTATTATACTGTATATCTGCTTAGTAGGTTATATATGATGTGGAGTCACATGATTGGGTGCACTCTGTGTGTTGTGCTATTGCTGGTGTCCTATTAACCCTATCATATCATATTACACACTTGTTGCCCCCCTTTATATGTTCTGTGAAGTGGGATCTTTGTGACGTCGGGGTGTTGTACTATGGGTGGAGTTCAGCTTACTACGCTCCATGGTGTGACCTTGTGTACACACAGCTTTATGCCGGGGGTTAACCATGCTGCGGTATTCTATAAGTAGGAGTGTCCGGGTGTCTTACATGTACAACCTTGTGTCTAGTTCCTTGAACACTGGGAAGAGAGCGGTGATGGCTGATGGCAGAAGACAATGGTCTATTGTACAGTGGTATTGACTCCTAGAGTTTGTGCTAAGAAATGTTCCTGGCAGCCATCATCTGATGACATGACTAACCCTATGCACTCTCTATTTTGCTCCCCAGAGTGTCACGCCCCCAACCCTTCTCCCACAATTTGCATGGGAAGCGAGCAACATTTGCTCCATGGCCCTTCAGCAGTGAACAGTTTCATGACAGTAATGGACGTGCTCTTTGTGCTAAGCTGGGATCACTTGATCATGTGTAACCCCTTGACTCCTGCATTAACTCCTAGTTGGAAGAGTTACTGGTGGTCATCATGACCTGACAACGAGTAACCCTGAGAGCAGAAGGAGTCCCTGTACTCTAATAAACAGATCTCCCAGCATGCACTACACTGTGCACCAAAAAGAGTTACTAGAGTTCATTGGTCAATGAGCTGGCAGTGACTCATTTACTGCATGAGAAGGGAGTCTGTGCAGATAGTCAGTGCTTTAATGCTGCCTGCTTTCTGATTTATAGGGCTTAGTATTATTGTTAGTCTAACTCCACATTATTTACTCCAGTACCCACCACCACCAGGGATACCAGGAAGAGCTGGGTACTATCCTGTATCCAACTGATGTTAGGAAATAGGGTGACATCAGGCTAGTATAATTAGGCTGAGAAACCCCCAAAACCATGGGTCTTCCTACCTCGGGAATGTCAAGTTGCTCAGCTAGAGAACAGACTTTGCTAAACTCCTTTGCTCCAGGATTATGCTCAAGAGACTCTGCCCACAGTGAACTGCTTAAAGGAAACTTGTCTTTCTGTGCATCGGAAAAATATATTGCAAATCCTGAGAAGGATATTGTCTCATGAGAGACTTCTACTACAGACTCTGCTCTGTCACCAATGTATTGCTGAATTGTGTGTAAAATACCCCTTTCTTCAGGTAAGTGACAGCCTGTTCTTCAGTCCGTGCAAGACACAACTATATTATGATAGATTCCCTAGGGCAGTGAGGGGAGACTTTAATACCATCTACCTGTGTCTGGGACATGTATGAGTACAGGAGCGGCGAGCTCCACCCCCTATATAGATGTACCCCAGGACTCAGCAGCGCCATCTACCTGCTGACTGTCTGGTACATGTATGAGTACAGGAGCTCCACCCCCTATATAGATGTGCCCCAGGACTCAGCAGCAACATCTACCTGCTGACTGTCTGGTACATGTATGAGTGCAGGAGCGGTGAGCTCCACCCCCTATATAGATGTACCCCAGGACTCAGCAGCGCCATCTACCTGCTGACTGTCTGGTATATGTATGAGTACAGGAGCGGCGAGCTCCACCCCCTATATAGATGTACCCCAGGACTCAGCAGCGCCATCTACCTGCTGACTGTCTGGGACATGTATGAGTGCAGGAGCTCCACCCCCTATATAGATGTACCCCAGGACTCAGCAGCGCCATCTACCTGCTGACTGTCTGGTACATGTATGAGTACAGGAGCTCCACCCCCTATATAGATGTACCCCAGGACTCAGCAGCAACATCTACCTGCTGACTGTCTGGTACATGTATGAGTGCAGGAGCGGCGAGCTCCACCCCCTATATAGATGTACCCCAGGACTCAGCAGCGCCATCTACCTGCTGACTGTCTGGTATATGTATGAGTACAGGAGCGGCGAGCTCCACCCCCTATATAGATGTGCCCAAGGACTCAGCAGCGCCATCTACCTGCTGACTGTCTGGGACATGTATAAATGCAGGAGCGGCGAGCTCCACCCCCTATATAGATGTACCCCAGGACTCAGCAGCGCCATCTACCTGCTGACTGTCTGGTACATGTATGAGTACAGGAGCTCCACCCCCTATATAGATGTACCCCAGGACTCAGCAGCGCCATCTACCTGCTGACTGTCTGGTACATGTATGAGTGCAGGAGCGGCGAGCTCCACCCCCTATATAGATGTACCCCAGGACTCAGCAGCGCCATCTACCTGCTGACTGTCTGGTACATGTATGAGTGCAGGAGTGGCGAGCTCCACCCCCTATATAGATGTACCCCAGGACTCAGCAGCGCCATCTACCTGCTGACTGTCTGGTACATGTATGAGTACAGGAGCTCCACCCCCTATATAGATGTACCCCAGGACTCAGCAGCGCCCCCTACCTGCTGACTGTCTGGTACATGTATGAGTGCAGGAGCTCCACCCCCTATATAGATGTACCCCAGGACTCAGCAGCGCCATCTACCTGCTGACTGTCTGGTACATGTATGAGTGCAGGAGCTCCACCCCCTATATAGATGTGCCCCAGGACTCAGCAGCGCCATCTACCTGCTGACTGTCTGGTACATGTATGACTACAGGAGCGGCGAGCTCCACCCCCTATATAGATGTGCCCCAGGACTCAGCAGCGCCATCTACCTGCTGACTGTCTGGGACATTCTCCTCCGGCCAGTCCTGGGAATACAGAGGACTCAGGGGACATCTCTCGGGGGGATTTCTCCTACTGGATCCATCTGTGGAGACACAAACACACAGTGACGGAATACATGAGCTGCTGGAGATCTGTCTATACATCAGACACTTCTAGGGTGACTTATGGGGCGACCTTAAATAATAACTTCCTGCTACACCCCAAGATAATCCAGTCCACCCCACATTAATATTATAGGCCTAGAGTTGCTGTACCATCCAGAGACTTGGCCTTCCCTTCCGTCCTTGGGGGAATCCATTCTCAGTAGGGGGAAGAGACTCCGATATAAGATGAAGATCTCATCAATTATCAGGGGCAGCAATAAGGGGGATCCCCGACCTCCCCAGTAGGTCCTAGAGGAAAGTAGCCTTATATAAGGGCACCTCCAAACAACATAGGATATGTCATCAACTGAAACCTGGCATGGGTCTGACAACTGGGCTCCCCAGCTGATCAGCCACTTGAAAAAGCTGCTTTGTTCAGGCTGGTGCTGCAGCTTCTCAGCACGTACCAAGCACAGCACCGTACATTGTATAGTATCTGTACTTAGTATCACAGCTCTAGTCATTCACATTCAGGTCATGTGACCAATGAACATATTGCCACATAACCTGTGCAGCAAAAGTGGCACCCAGGGAGCGCCACTTCTAACAGCTGATCTGTGATGGCCCCCTCCGAATTTCAATGGATCACCTATCCTAAAAATAGATTATCAATAATAAAGCTCAGAAAACCCCTTTAAGAATGTGTGTAGATGGTCATGTGACATCAGGGGTGGAGTTACAGTGCACCCGTCGCTTTATTTGCAGTATGCTTCACTCTAAATGCTTCGACCAGTAACGGACCAGGCCTGTTAGTAAAGGGCTGCATGTATATATGTATTATCTATGTATTATCAATGTCGTCTTGTATGTAATACATGGGGTTTTGTGCTGTCCTTTGCACTGTCCATGGTGATGGTAATTTTGGATGGAGCTCCTGGAGAGAGACCATGTGACGTCCGACCCCTGGGTTTGATGGTCAGATGCACATGTGTCTACCCCCGCTGTGCACCACGTGAGTCAGGACATTGGTCAAATCTTCAACCTTCAGAGGATAAATCACATTTTATTGGACAAACCTCCCACAACAGAATTTCTAAGCTTTTTGAATTGATTTTGCAGCGTTCAGAGGTCACATTTACTATAATAAAACACATCTTAACAGGCCACGTTACATGAGGACATCAGAGCCCTCTGTGGTGTCTCCTTCACAGTTCTTCCACCATTGAATTTGTGAGTTTTTGGATAGTTATGATGTGACCGGCCTCCCCTCCTCATACTGCTTTTACTTGTGGATTCTCCATAGGGTTGAGCTCGGGGGAGGATGGCGGCCACACCTGGACTTCTCTCCTGTTATGCCACAGCAGACAATGACTCCGAGGTCTTCTTTGCTGCATGAGATGGATCATTGTCCTGCATGAAGATGACTTATCTACGGAACGCACGGATATTCTTTTTGTATCATGGAAGAAAGTAGTCAGTCAGAATCTCTTTGTACTTTGCAGATGCCATTTTCACACATTCAGGGACCCTAAAGGGAACTACCAGCTCTCCCCATGATTCTGGCCCAAAAAAAGACCCTGCCATGTCCTTGCTGACGTCACAGCCTTGTTGGGATATGGTGGCCATGCACCAACCATCCAGGGTTGCCTGGGACTCATCAGTAAACAATAGTTATACTATACAATAAGTCTTCATGTATGTTGGGGGTCACTGTAACGGATTTTGTTTGTGATCCCTCTATAGGGGTGGCTGAATTGTAGGTTTATGGACAACTACAGCCTCCAGAGGATCCTACACCGTGAGGTTCGGCAACTTCACATCCTTGTTTGGTGCTTTGTGATGGTATCTTATCCACTGGTCTTTTTATTTGATGAATCTGTTGGCTGGAAACCTCATTGTGCCTTTATCTGCATGAACCCATCTGTGCTCTGAACCAGCCACAATTCTCCTCACTGTACGATGATCACAGTTACGTTTTCATAAAATATTTCACGTTCTCTTACCTTGTCCAAGGTATTGCCTTAACTGACGCTTTTTGGCAGCAATATTCCCATATTGCTTGAAATCTGTGACCAGCTTGAAGGGTCATCCAAGAATTACAGCTTTTTTACAAAGAGGCGGCAAGGTGAAAAGAAAAAAAAGCTCACCGTTCAGTCCAGCGGCGCCTCGGGGTAGTTGTCACCCCACTTAACTGCTGAGGCCCATCGATGGCCTAAGGAAAGGAACTGGGAACTGGGGTGTCACAGGTGACTGTTAGGGTCAAAATCCTCCATCTTTGTATTTTGCCAGCCATCTTGTAACCTTTTATATATAAAATTGTGTAAGTATGTCTGTTTAGAGTCCAAGAGGTTATAAGGAGCATGGAATGTTAATGAATGGATTATAAATCCTTATAACTCTGTTTGTCTTAAGGGCCTCACCTTTGAAGATGTATTTAGGGTGTGTAGAAACAGGTTCTATAGCCTATTGATGATTAGCCCCAAGGCTGGAGTGGTCTGACCAGTATGTAATCTTATCGTGATCTAGAATTAGTGTAAGATGTTGGTTTATACATCATGAGAACGTTCATCCCAGTTTGGAAAGTAATAATGAGATGCAGATTACATTAGGCCTTATCCAATAGCCATGTGCCAGGTTTATGTTATAACTCTACAACCAATCATGTTATGCCAACTATGTTATTAGAATAGTCCAACCTGCTTTTGTCTGTATTGTATTTAAACTACCTTTTTGCACCATTAAATTAGAACTCACTTGATCACCATCAGTTGTGTGTGTGTGACTTCTCCAGGCCTGATATCTACCTACAACCAAATAACTCAGGGGTCTTATGCCCCTAACATGACTTATGTGAGTGATACCGCGGGTCCTTTCCATAGTCTGCTCATTGGCCTCAGTGCTCACTTGTGGCAAGGACTTTCGCTGGAGCGATCTGAGGTGCCGATGACAGGGGAGTTTGACTTTTTTTTTTTTTTATCTTTCTTAGCCTTCTGGAACAAAGCTGTAATTGCAGGACAACCCTTCTAATAATGTGACCGTCCTTCTTAAAGTATCCTTTAATTATATTTAATTAATGTTGTTTGAGATTAATCCAAAGCACCCAAGACATAAAACCAGCCTTGAGCTTACATGAAAAACAAGAAAATGTAATCCTTATGACATTTAAATCCAATTTGCATAATAATTTGGAACGCGGTGTACACCCCCACCCCCATCCTGTACAGCCCAAATACAGGTTAAGACTAACCCTCGTACATGACCAGGACCTGATCCATAATCTGGGGTTGGGAGCATTGTATAAAAAGTGGGTGTGATCTGTATAAATTTCGGGACCCTCTTACCCCTTTTTCCTATTAAAGAGGTTTTCTGGGCAAAAAATCTGTTCTGTCAGTGCTAGTAATGGGTTAATAAGTGCACCCCATAGACCTTTAGCAGTGCTTTGAGTGATTTCTGGGTGTCTCTGGGAGCTCCTGGCATCTTCTGCATTTGTTTACAAGGTGTCGCTTCCTGTGTACCTTCCACATTACCTTCTTCTCACTGCCCCCACTCCTCTCTCACTCCCTTACACCTCCTCCCCGTCTCCCTAGCTACCCCGCCCATTACTAGCCCTTCCCAACTGACTCAGCCCACCTCCTCCACTGCATCATACTTACCTGTCACTCTCTGGGAGGCTCCTCCTTTTCACTGGTGCAGGCTGGAGATGCTTCTCCTCTCTCCTAGCTTGTGCACAGACTGGAAGTACCATCTCTACTGCGCAGGTCTCACAGCCACCTCCAGACTGTGCAAAGAGAGGAAGAGGGGAGGAGCCATTCTCAGACAGGAAAGTATTATTGGGTTTGAGGGAGGGAAGAGTACTGGTGACACTTTCTGATAGTCCGGTGACGTTCTGTTTCAGTGCTTCCGAAACGGAACGTCATCGGATTATCAGAAAGTGTTCCTGGGGCGGTCACATGATGATAATGGGTAATTATAGAATTTTTTACAGTTGTGGTGTAATCTTACGGTGACACGGGCCCATAGACGCCATCTTTCATTATTATAAGACCTCCGCCCTCTTCTTACCAGTAGGGTTGACCTCTCTACCCGCCTAATAGCAGAGAAACCTGGAATAGTAATAAGTGTATGAGGGACGTCTTCATGTAGCCTCGATTCCACAAGGCATAACAGGCTACACTGCTGGCTCTCCCTCCCCCCAGACACTAGTGCGGACAGGTCGGCCATCTTCTTAGCCATAGACCCCACATTTCCTGCAATTATTGAGGGGATAAAAGGTTTCACACCTTTGCGTGTCATCTTAGCCATAGATTCTGATCTGCATCCCCTCGCCGGCCTCTTCACCCTTCCTTTGTCCTGTCTGGAGTAGGCGATTGGCAGATTGTACCTCCTTACCCAGACCAGATTCCCATGATGTAGACTCAAACCCCTCAATAATGGAGGAGGTCAAAGCCCTGGTGATGGTAGTTCCCCCTCCCTGGACTGCGTATTAGCACCTGGCACACAATAAGAACTTATCTCCCAACCTTCAGTGGACATCGTAACCAGGAACTCCCAGGGCGCTAGGACATTGTGGAGTTGGACCTCTTAGTTACAGTGGCCTGTGCCCAGTCAACCTGACCAGGAAAGTAATGAATGTAGCCAGTCCCCCCAACAAAACTCCTGTCTTCTCATGTATCCAGGTCCCTCTATATTAGGAGGAGTTCCTCTCTAGTGCCGGCCACACACACATACAAACCACAGCCATTCTCTCCACTATCTTGCTCTGTATTGGGGCCATAACTCTGTCTTGCTCTGGTGTGAAAGCCAAGTCCTGTCCCTGATCTGGTGCGAGTCTCAGGTACTCCATCAGACCTGCTCGCTCTCCGGCTCCTCGTGCCTTCTTCATTGGCCTCAGAAGCAACGTTAGCACTAGGGGACTGTGAATCTCATCTCCTTTTGCCCCTCCAGGCCAACGCCTCTGTGTCCTTCCAGTCCCATCATAAGTGAGTGATCCTTCTAGCCTTGGTCCGTCTTGCTCTCTCTTTTGTCACACCTAAGTCCTTCAGGGCGTCACGGACGGGAAGACTCAGTAGGCTCCAATAGCTTTGATACCAGCCACAGTAGGCTCCAATGTACTGACATAGGAATCATGCTCCAAAGCAGGTCCAAGCTGTTACCTTCCAGGTTCAATCTGGGACACACTAATACACTAAGGACAACTAGGACACACAAAGACTCTCCAGGAACACAGAAGATATAGAGAGTGCAGCCATCTGCAAGGCAGAGATGGACCCCAGAGGTTCTAGGCAGGATGGGGGCAGACTGACGCTACCTCTCCTTCAGGCTCTGTCACTCCCTCTCTAAGGCTGTCTCTCTATCAAGCTCTCAGGAGCGAACACGACATTATATACAGTATATATATTCTATACACCCGAATATATATGTAACGCAGAGAAACAAAATATCCACAATACTACCTGTATACATATATACCTACAGTATATGGTGTCTCCTTACCATGTGATGTCCGGGGGGGCCGGGGGTCCTCCATCATCACCTCCTTGTACCGATCCTCGTGTCCTTCTAAATACTCCCACTCCTCCATGGAGAAATAGACAGCGACATCCTGACACCTTATAGGAACCTGACAACACAATGATACAGTCATCACCCCTCCCCCTCCAGTGCTGTTACTGGAGAATTTCCCAGCATTCCCAGCAGTGTCACCTCTCCAGTCAGCAGCTCCAGCATCTTGTTGGTGAGTTCTAGAATCTTCTGCTCATGGATCAGGGAGAGAGGGGGAGGGGCTGTGATGGGGCCCCGGCTCCTGCTCCCTCCTCCTCCTGGCTCTGTGATGGGGCCCCGGCTCCTGCTCCCTCCTCCTCCTGGCTCTATGATGGGGCCCCGGCTGCTGAGGGCCCCACAGTCCCCCGATGTCTTCTTCACTAGTGAGTATTCCTGTGTATGGAGAGACAATAGATGATAGAAATGTAGTACAGATACCTCTCCGCTCAGCAGATAGATGATAGAAATGTAGTACAGATACCTCTCCGCTCAGCAGATAGATGATAGAAATGTAGTACAGATACCTCTCCGCTCAGCAGATACATGATAGAAATGTAGTACAGATACCTCTCCGCTCAGCAGATACATGATAGAAATGTAGTACAGATACCTCTCCGCTGAGCAGATAGATGATAGAAATGTAGTACAGATACCTCTCCGCTCAGCAGATAGATGATAGAAATGTAGTACAGATACCTCTCCGCTCAGCAGATAGATGATAGAAATGTAGTACAGATACCTCTCCGCTCAGCAGATACATGATAGAAATGTAGTACAGATACCTCTCCGCTCAGCAGCTAGATGATAGAAATGTAGTACAGATACCTCTCCGCTCAGCAGATACACGATAGAAAAGTAGTACAGTTACCTCTCCGCTCAGCAGATAGATGATAGAAATGTAGTACAGATACCTCTCCGCTCAGCAGCTAGATGATAGAAATGTAGTACAGATACCTCTCCGCTCAGCAGATACATGATAGAAATGTAGTACAGATACCTCTCCGCTCAGCAGCTAGATGATAGAAATGTAGTACAGTTACCTCTCCGCTCAGCAGATAGATGATAGAAATGTAGTACAGATACCTCTCCGCTCAGCAGATAGATGATAGAAATGTAGTACAGATACCTCTCCGCTCAGCAGGGAGATGATAGAAATGTAGTACAGATACCTCTCCGCTCAGCAGGGAGATGATAGAAATGTAGTACAGATACCTCTCCGCTCAGCAGATACATGATAGAAATGTAGTACAGATACCTCTCCGCTCAGCAGATACATGATAGAAATGTAGTACAGATACCTCTCCGCTCAGCAGATACATGATAGAAATGTAGTACAGATACCTCTCCGCTCAGCAGATAGATGATAGAAATGTAGTACAGTTACCTCTCCGCTCAGCAGATAGATGATAGAAATGTAGTACAGATACCTCTCCGCTCAGCAGATAGATGATAGAAATGTAGTACAGTTACCTCTCCGCTCAGCAGATAGATGATAGAAATGTAGTACAGTTACCTCTCCGCTCAGCAGATACATGATAGAAATGTAGTACAGATACCTCTCCGCTCAGCAGGGAGATGATAGAAATGTAGTACAGATACCTCTCCGCTCAGCAGGGAGATGATAGAAATGTAGTACAGATACCTCTCCGCTCAGCAGATACATGATAGAAATGTAGTACAGATACCTCTCCGCTCAGCAGATACATGATAGAAATGTAGTACAGATACCTCTCCGCTCAGCAGATACATGATAGAAATGTAGTACAGATACCTCTCCGCTCAGCAGATAGATGATAGAAATGTAGTACAGTTACCTCTCCGCTCAGCAGATAGATGATAGAAATGTAGTACAGATACCTCTCCGCTCAGCAGATAGATGATAGAAATGTAGTACAGATACCTCTCCGCTCAGCAGATAGATGATAGAAATGTAGTACAGATACCTCTCCGCTCAGCAGATACATGATAGAAATGTAGTACAGATACCTCTCCGCTCAGCAGCTAGATGATAGAAATGTAGTACAGTTACCTCTCCGCTCAGCAGATAGATGATAGAAATGTAGTACAGTTACCTCTCCGCTCAGCAGATAGATGATAGAAATGTAGTACAGATACCTCTCCGCTCAGCAGATAGATGATAGAAATGTAGTACAGATACCTCTCCGCTCAGCAGCTAGATGATAGAAATGTAGTACAGATACCTCTCCGCTCAGCAGATACATGATAGAAATGTAGTACAGATACCTCTCCGCTCAGCAGCTAGATGATAGAAATGTAGTACAGTTACCTCTCCGCTCAGCAGATAGATGATAGAAATGTAGTACAGATACCTCTCCGCTCAGCAGATAGATGATAGAAATGTAGTACAGATACCTCTCCGCTCAGCAGGGAGATGATAGAAATGTAGTACAGATACCTCTCCGCTCAGCAGGGAGATGATAGAAATGTAGTACAGATACCTCTCCGCTCAGCAGATACATGATAGAAATGTAGTACAGATACCTCTCCGCTCAGCAGATACATGATAGAAATGTAGTACAGATACCTCTCCGCTCAGCAGATACATGATAGAAATGTAGTACAGATACCTCTCCGCTCAGCAGATAGATGATAGAAATGTAGTACAGTTACCTCTCCGCTCAGCAGATAGATGATAGAAATGTAGTACAGATACCTCTCCGCTCAGCAGATAGATGATAGAAATGTAGTACAGTTACCTCTCCGCTCAGCAGATAGATGATAGAAATGTAGTACAGATACCTCTCTGCTCAGCAGATAGATGATAGAAATGTAGTACAGATACCTCTCCGCTCAGCAGATAGATGATAGAAATGTAGTACAGTTACCTCTCCGCTCAGCAGATAGATGATAGAAATGTAGTACAGATACCTCTCCGCTCAGCAGGGAGATGATAGAAATGTAGTACAGTTACCTCTCCGCTCAGCAGATAGATGATAGAAATGTAGTACAGATACCTCTCCGCTCAGCAGATAGATGATAGAAATGTAGTACAGATACCTCTCCGCTCAGCAGGGAGATGATAGAAATGTAGTACAGATACCTCTCCGCTCAGCAGATAGATGATAGAAATGTAGTACAGATACCTCTCCGCTCAGCAGATAGATGATAGAAATGTAGTACAGATACCTCACCGCTCAGCAGATAGATGATAGAAATGTAGTACAGATACCTCTCCACTCAGCAGATAGATGATAGAAATGTAGTACAGTTACCTCTCCGCTCAGCAGATAGATGATAGAAATGTAGTACAGATACCTCTCCGCTCAGCAGATACATGATAGAAATGTAGTACAGATACCTCTCCGCTCAGCAGATACATGATAGAAATGTAGTACAGATACCTCTCCGCTCAGCAGATACATGATAGAAATGTAGTACAGATACCTCTCCGCTCAGCAGATAGATGATAGAAATGTAGTACAGTTACCTCTCCGCTCAGCAGATAGATGATAGAAATGTAGTACAGATACCTCTCCGCTCAGCAGATAGATGATAGAAATGTAGTACAGATACCTCTCCGCTCAGCAGATAGATGATAGAAATGTAGTACAGATACCTCTCCGCTCAGCAGATACATGATAGAAATGTAGTACAGATACCTCTCCGCTCAGCAGATACATGATA
>NC_134267.1:245526370-245560741 GCF_031893055.1 Leptodactylus fuscus
GTGGGCAAGTATCAATGAGAAGAGTGTTCAGGCTCCTGGCTCAGAGACTTTTGAAGTGGACATCAGTGACCTGCAGACTGTAGTGGATGACAATGTAGCCGATCGTAATTGGGAGCAGGGTGACGTAGGGGCTTCATCATCATCCAGATAAGAGGGTGGCAGCTTGTGCATGAGGCAGTGACAGAATCAGCAGGGTTGCAGCAGTGAACGTCAGGAGCCAAACAAACCCACGGTTGACCACTGGCTTCGTGTGAAACCTATCTGCCCGAAACACAGTGATGCAGGCGTCCATGGAGGCAGTGGTGGTAACAGTCAGTTAGTGCGGAGTGTTGGGGTAAAATCACCTACTTGTCAGTGTGGCAGTTTTTGTTAAGCCAATAGGGAAGGTGAATATGGACATATGTTCAATCTGTGGGCAGAAGGTGGAGCATGGCCATGGTGCCAGTGTTAGCACCACAGCCCATAAAGTGGCCTGGGAGAGCTGTGGCTCCAATGGGATGGTCATTGTACGTTACACCCCTCCATCTGACGCTATACATTGTACATTACACCCCTCCATCTGACGCTATACATTGTACATTACACCCCTCCATCTGACGCTATACATTGTACATTACACCCCTCCATCTGACGCTATACATTGTACATTACACCCCTCCATCTGACGCTATACATTGTACATTACACCCCTCCATCTGACGCTATACATTGTACATTACACCCCTCCATCTGACGCTATACATTGTACATTACACCCCTCCATCTGACGCTATACATTGTACATTACACCCCTCCATCTGACGCTATACATTGTACATTACACCCCTCCATCTGACGCTATACATTGTACATTACACCCCTCCATCTGACGCTATACATTGTACATTACACCCCTCCATCTGACGCTATACATTGTACATTACACCCCTCCATCTGACGCTATACATTGTACATTACACCCCTCCATCTGACGCTATACATTGTACATTACACCCCTCCATCTGACGCTATACATTGTACATTACACCCCTCCATCTGACGCTATACATTGTACACTACACCCCTCCATCTGACGCTATACATTGTACACTACACCCTCCATCTGACGCTATACATTGTACATTACACCCCTCCATCTGACGCTATACATTGTACATTACACCCCTCCATCTGACGCTATACATTGTACATTACACCCCTCCATCTGACGCTATACATTGTACATTACACCCCTCCATCTGACGCTATACATTGTACATTACACCCCTCCATCTGACGCTATACATTGTACATTACACCCCTCCATCTGACGCTATACATTGTACACTACACCCCTCCATCTGACGCTATACATTGTACACTACACCCTCCATCTGACGCTATACATTGTACATTACACCCCTCCATCTGACGCTATACATTGTACATTACACCCCTCCATCTGACGCTATACATTGTACATTACACCCCTCCATCTGACGCTATACATTGTACATTACACCCCTCCATCTGACGCTATACATTGTACATTACACCCCTCCATCTGACGCTATACATTGTACATTACACCCCTCCATCTGACGCTATACATTGTACATTACACTCCTCCATCTGACGCTATACATTGTACATTACACCCCTCCATCTGACGCTATACATTGTACATTACACCCCTCCATCTGACGCTATATATTGTACATTACACCCCTCCATTTGACACTATACATTACACCCCTCCATCTGACACTATACATTGTACATTACACCCCTCCATCTGACACTATATATTGTACATTACACCCCTCCATTTGACACTATACATTACACCCCTCCATCTGACACTATACATTGTACATTACACCCCTCCATCTGACACTATATATTGTACATTACACCCCTCCATCTGACACTATACATTGTACATTACTCCCCTCCATCTGACACTATATATTGTACATTACACCCCTCCATCTGACACTATATATTGTACATTACACCCCTCCATTTGACACTATACATTACACCCCTCCATCTGACACTATACATTGTACATTACACCCCTCCATCTGACACTATATATTGTACATTACACCCCTCCATCTGACACTATACATTGTACATTACTCCCCTCCATCTGACACTATATATTGTACATTACACCCCTCCATCTGACACTATATATTGTACATTACACCCCTCCATTTGACACTATACATTACACCCCTCCATCTGACACTATACATTGTACATTACACCCCTCCATCTGACACTATATATTGTACATTACACCCCTCCATCTGACACTATACATTGTACATTACACCCTCCATCTGACACTATACATTGTACATTACTCCCTCCATCTGACACTATACATTGTACATTACACCCCTCCATCTGACACTATACATTGTACATTACACCCCTCCATCTGACACTATACATTGTACATTACTCCCCTCCATCTGACACTATACATTGTACATTACACCCTCCATCTGACACTATACATTGTACATTACTCCCTCCATCTGACACTATACATTGTACATTACACCCCTCCATCTGACACTATACATTGTACATTACACCCTCCATCTGACACTATACATTGTACATTACACCCCTCCATCTGACACTATACATTGTACATTACACCCCTCCATCTGACACTATACATTGTACATTACACCCCTCCATCTGACACTATACATTGGACATTACACCCTCCATCTGACACTATACATTGTACATTACACCCCTCCATCTGACACTATACATTGTACATTACACCCCTCCATCTGACACTATATATTGGACATTACACCCTCCATCTGACACTATACATTGTACATTACACCCTCCATCTGACACTATACATTGTACATTACACCCTCCATCTGACACTATACATTGTACATTACACCCTCCATCTGACACTATACATTGTACATTACACCCCTCCATCTGACACTATATATTGTACATTACACCCCTCCATCTGACACTATACATTGTACATTACACCCTCCATCTGACACTATACATTGTACATTACACCCCTCCATCTGACACTATACATTGTACATTACACCCCTCCATCTGACACTATACATTGTACATTACACCCCTCCATCTGACACTATATATTGGACATTACACCCTCCATCTGACACTATACATTGTACATTACACCCTCCATCTGACACTATACATTGTACATTACACCCCTCCATCTGACACTATACATTGTACATTACACCCCTCCATCTGACACTATACATTGTACATTACACCCTCCATCTGACACTATATATTGTACATTACACCCCTCCATCTGACACTATATATTGTACATTACACCCTCCATCTGACACTATACATTGTACATTACACCCCTCCATCTGACACTATACATTGTACATTACACCCCTCCATCTGACACTATACATTGTACATTACGCCCCTCCATCTGACACTATATATTGTACATTACGCCCCTCCATCTGACACTATACATTGTACATTACGCCCCTCCATCTGACACTATATATTGTACATTACGCCCCTCCATCTGACACTATATATTGTACATTACGCCCCTCCATCTGACACTATATATTGTACATTACACCCCTCCATCTGACACTATACATTGTACATTACACCCCTCCATCTGACACTATACATTGTACATTACACCCCTCCATCTGACACTATACATTGTACATTACACCCCTCCATCTGACACTATACATTGTACATTACACCCCTCCATCTGACACTATACATTGTACATTACACCCCTCCATCTGACACTTGGCATTGTACATTACACCCTCCATCTGACACTATACATTGTACATTACACCCTCCATCTGACACTATACATTGTACATTACACCCCTCCATCTGACACTATACATTGTACATTACACCCCTCCATCTGACACTATATATTGTACATTACACCCTCCATCTGACACTATACATTGTACATTACTCCCCTCCATCTGACACTATACATTGTACATTACACCCCTCCATCTGACACTATACATTACACCCCTCCATCTGACACTATACATTGTACATTACACCCCTCCATCTGACACTATACATTGTACATTACACCCCTCCATCTGACACTATACATTGTACATTACACCCCTCCATCTGACACTATACATTGTACATTACACCCCTCCATCTGACACTATACATTGTACATTACACCCCTCCATCTGACACTATACATTGTACATTACACCCCTCTATCTGACACTATACATTGTACATTACACCCCCCACGCAACATGCGCCTATACTTTTCCCTCTAATGACACTAGGCCCCTCAGTGGCGGTAGTTTGGCCAGGGGGGGCCATTAACATGTCCCAGACCTTGGAGAGTGTGCCCCTGGTGGTTGTGGACCGGATGGCAGTTGTTAGCCTCATGGAGAAAATCTCCTCTCTGCTGCCAGCGAGGGTTTATGGTAACATTTCCATCATTCTGCACTTGTGGCAATCATTGGTGCGATTGGCCCTCCCCTCTACTGGAACGAAAGACGAGATGTTATATTTATACCGGGGGGTTGAGGATTGCAAAAATCCAGTATTTTTTTCTCTCCATGATGTGAACAATGCCTTTGTCTCTGGAAAAGCAGCCCAACATGAAGTCAGCCATGTGTGCCAGAGTGTTACTCTGTATGACTTCGCTGCCCCCACTGGAAGGGTCACTCTCCATTTCCTCCATTTTTCACTCCCCTTCACACCATCCACGCTGAAGCAATGGGATGCACTGAACTTCTCCGCTAGCCTCATGTGGGACAGTGACAGCAAATGCCACTTCATCCTCTTCCTCCATCATTCAGCGGTGAGAAGCTGACAGGAGTGTGCACTGAATGTTTTCTGGCTAGTGAGCGGCTACTTTAGACTTATGGAAATGGCCGCACTTTCACCAGTATATCAGGCACATTGGGGTAGGTTTTTAAAAACCCTTGCACCACCAAGTTGAAAACGTGGGCCAGGCATGGAAAGTGTTTTCAGTCAAGCAAGCTCCAGATCTGCAACCAGGTTTCGGCCATTATCACATACGCCAACATGCCTGGGCTCAGGTGCATCAGCGAAAACCACATTGCCGTCTCCTCTAGGATGGCACCCCTCACCTCGGGGGCAGTGTGTTTTCTGTCGCCCAAGCTGATGAGCTTCAGCACGACCTGCTGACGTCTCCACACGCCAGTGCTGAAGTGTTTACAGCTCGAAGCTGGGGTCATTGTTACAGCGAAGGAGGAGCCTTTGTGAGATCCCCTGCCATGAATATTGGGCGGGGTGAGGAGATAGGCCGCCCCAGTTTGCGACCCGGTCCCAGTCTCTGCTACATTAACCCAGCCTGTCATTAGAGAGAAGCAGTGTCCTTGTCCGCATGCACTTGTCCAGGTGTCGGTGGCTAGTGGACCTTACAGAAAAGCGCGGAACACAGGGCCTGACTGATGTTATGGGATACAGTGGAAGAGTCATTGGTGGCAACGCCGGATGACGATGGTCCTGCGTTTGCTCCCACCCACTGAGCCCAGTGCTTGCCTTCCAAATCACGGGGCATGACTGAGGTGGTCAGGTTGCTTTTCTCAGAGCCCCTATTTAGTTTGGAGTTGCACAGTGTGAAAAACACACTCAGTTTGTCCTCCGCACATACGTTGAAAAATCTACACACCATTGAGGAATGTGGACAAGATGGGGCGTCTTGGGTGAGTGGGTAGTACAGGGAAAATCTTGGGCCTTGCTGGCTCTGCCCTAGCTTCTGTGAAGCAGCTGTCCTGTGCCTCTGGACATGCCTCTACCTCTACCCACCTTTTTTGGTGCTCCGCTTGCCTCCACATCTACACTGCTTTCCCCGCTAGACATCACCCCTATCCAGGTCGGGTCAGTGGCCTCGTCGTCCACCACCTCCTCTTCCAATTCCTTCATATGCTCCGCCTCCTGCACACCGCACATGGCAACAGGCTGCCCTGATGTCACCTGTGTCTCATCATCGTCACTGAGGCCAAGAAATGCTGGTTACGGGGCCACAACCACCAAATCAGCTGGCGATGGCGGATGCACCAGTGTTTGGGCATCAGGACCAAGAAATTCGTCTGGTAGCTCCTGGGATTCGGGAAGTGGTTGGACAGAGGGAGAGACAGTTAAAGGACCACATAGGCTTGATTCACATAGGCTAAAAATAGATAGCGTGTATACTTGCAATACAGTCCGCTTGTATACATCGTTTTGTGCACCCAATATACATGCCCCTTACGGGTGTGAAGTAAGGGGCCTACTTACCATACAGTATGGACCGTACTTCACATAATGTTACAATTTTTAACACCTGTTCCTCGGGCCTGGTCTGCTACTATACACCCCTCCATCGGACACTCGGCTTTGGGCTCTCCATAGTCAGAATTTCATCCACTTGCAGTAAGCAGAATGAAGAACAGTAAGCAGAGATCTAGAAAACCATCAGGAACTGATACAGAAAGTCTATTGGAGAACTTTTCATTATACAATCAATAACAGTTGTCTCTCAATGTTGGTCTGAAAGTGGCCGAGCCCTTTAATGAGATCCACTCGACCATCTAATAGCGATCTCGTTTGACACCTCCACTCTCATCTCTCCCGGCAGACCCTTCTTCTCTGTCCCCTCCAGACTTCTCAGGCAGTAGCTTATCTCTCCAAAAACAAAAGACTTAGTTGAGTGATCATTATCTTTCTGGAAATCTGCAGTTGGGGAGGAGTCGGAGATGGATAGCCGAACCCATCAAAATAGGTGAGTTAGACCGATCCACCTCCCATGTTGTATGGATGCTGAGTGACAACTATATGCTCAGTGTGACATAATAGTATAGCACTTTGGATTACAGGGGTATTCTAAACACAGACATTTTGGCAGGTTAGGGTCGCCCATTCAGCCATTGTCTATGACAAGTGACTTAGTAACATCCAAACTGCAGGAACACATCCCTATGACAGGGTAGATGGTATCAGCCATATTGTAGGGACATGTCCCTATGACAAAGGTAACAGTCAGACTGTAGGGACACCCTGACATAGTGATCTGTATATGGTGCAGTAAATGTGGATTAGTGATACCAGATGTTTCCTGGTTCTATAACTAATAATTCCTAAATATTATAGAACAAAGTGGGGTGAGGGTATATCATAAAATGGGGGTGATGAAGTCACTAAAGCTTTAGCTCTATTTATACGCCAAAATCTCACACTGGAATAGACCCCAATGACACAACAAACAAAAAATAGCAAAAAGTGAGAAGTGAATCTAAAATATGGACGCAGACCTATCCCTTTAACGACTGCTTGGTTTAGTCGCCTCGGGTCAGCAGGTTGGTTAAACTTATTCCCTGCCATCCAATTGGAATATTGGCTGATTTTCCATATTGTAAGCACTAGAGATGAGTGAACAGTAAAATGTTCTAGATTCGATATTCGTTTCGAGTAGCCCCGCAATATTGGACTACTCGAATCGAATATCGAATCCTATTATAGTCTATGGGGGGAAAATGCTCGTTTCAGGGGTAGGCAACATTCGATCAAATAGAACTTACCAAGTCCACGAGTGAGGGTCGGGAAGTCTTCTCCGTGCAGCGTCCCCACGGCATCTTCCGATTCTGAATTCATTCTGTCAGGCACCGGGCCTGGGCAGAGCCGACTGCGCATGTCCGCACTACGAGAAAATGCTTACAGTCAAAGCGGCCATTTTCTTGTAGCGCGGGCATGCGCAGTCGGCTCTGCCCAGGCCCGATGCCTGGCAGAGTGAATTCAGAGCCAGAGGACGCCACGGGGACGCTGCGCGGAGAAGACTTCTAAAGGTAGGAGAAGAACCAGCGTTGATTGGCTGACTGTATAGCATTCGGCCAATCAACGCTGGTTCTGCATCAAATTTTTCCATTCGAATAGCGAGTAGTATTCGATTGAGTACGAGTATTTCGAATACCGTAGTATTCCATCGAATACCTACTTGATCAAATACTACTCGCTCATCTCTAGTAAGCACCCAATTGTTGTGAGTCTCTAATAAAGGGTGGTGAGATGACAATATCCCAGAGTCTGGGGGTTTCTTAGTGGATGCAATAATCACTCTGCTATAGTTTGTATCCAGCAGGGACTCACAACACTAGGCAGCTAATGAATAGAATGTCGGCGTGTTACTAGTGTATCACTTCAGCCTTCAAATACTGAATCATTTGGGACATTGCTAACATGGAGGAATATAGGGGTCATCACTCCCAAGCTGCGGCCATATTACAAAGATGAGACAAGTTTTAGGAGGACGGGACTCAACAAAGATGTTTGCCTGGATGCTTCACTTACTGTAACAAATATAAAGTATCTATCCATTACACAGAAACCCCGATATCATCCTATTCCATTGAGATCTCTGTATACAGTCTTAGAGGAAGCACACATAGCTGATGTATTCATTCTGTATTCATACAAGCCATCCGGCGTTACTGTTTGAAGGTAATATGTCCAGCGTGCTTCACGTTGCAGAACTTTTTTGTCGAAATTTCCCCCTCTAAGAGGCGGTGTCACTATCTCAATTCCTTGAAACGTTAAACATGATGGATCGCCACCATGTTCCTTCCAAACATGTCTGGAAATGGGGGGGGTCTTCCCGTCTCAAGATATCATTGACATGATCCAGGATCCTCCTGCGGAGTTCTCTAATTGTCTTTCCGACATATTGACCTCGGCAGGAGCAGGTCATGAGGTAAATCACTCCCGTACTTTTACAGTTCACAAAAGATCTCATCTTGTATTCTCTACCCTAGGAACTGCTGCAAAACTGTTTTCTTGTCTTAATATGTCGGCACGCTTTACAATTGTCAAAAACATCCCACCAAATCATTTCTATGTTTTTTGTAGCCATAAATCCTTTTTAGATGATACAAAATGGCTATGGACCAGTTGATTTTTTAGATTGGGTCCCCCGATATGCAATCTGTGGGTTCCTGTCATATTGTTGTGGACAGCTCTTCGTCTGCAGTCGGCACTACGTTCTGTACTGTTCGGTGGTTTTCATTGGAAGCAATGCCCTAAAGGCAACATTCTCATTAGATGAAATATAATACAGTCCCAGAGCAGTCACTATCATTGTCTTCCTGGACAGATCCCCCCCCCCCCTTCACCCAGAAAGGTACAGGAATTTGAAGCTCAAGAGCCATAAGGTGAGATCAAAACTGAATTCTACAAGGGACACAGTAACATCCAGACTGTAGGGACGTGTCCCAATGACAAGAACGTAGCACCATGCAGTTCTTAATGTATTCAGAATTTTCTAGTAGTAATAACAGAAGAATGACACAAAGTTATAAGAAAAGCCGGGACTGTTATATTATATCAAGAAATTTGACATATCTGATGTAATTTTTGAGAAAATTAATTCTCTCTTATAGCAATGAATACATTCCAGACAAGAATAAACTTTTCAACATATTGAACATCAGATTGGCTTCTCTCTTACATGAATTTTCTCATGTCTCACAAGATGTGATTTAAGTGAAAAACACCTGCCACATTCTGGACATGAATATGGCTTCTCTCCTGTGTGAATTCTCTCATGTTTACTTAGATCCGATTTATTTCTAAAACATTTACCACATTCTGAACATGAATATGGCTTCTCTCCTGTGTGACTTTTCTCATGTCTAACAAGATCCGATTGAGTTGTAAAGCATCTGCCACATATGGAACATGAAAATGGCTTCTCTCCTGTGTGAACCCTCTGATGTTTAATACGATCTGAATGAGTTTTAAAACATTTCCCACATTCTGAACATGAATATGGCTTCTCACCTGTGTGAGTTCTCTGATGATCTTTGAGTTTAGGTTTAGTAACAAAACATTTCCCACATTCTGGACATGAATATGGCTTCTCTCCTGTGTGACGTCTCTCGTGTTTAGTAAGATCTGACTTATTTGTAAAACTTTTCCCGCATAGTGAACATGAAAATGGCTTCTCTCCTGTGTGAATTCTCTCATGTATAATGAGACCTGCCTTAAATGTAAAGCATTTCCCACAAAACGAACATGAATGGCTTTTCTTATGTGTATTAAGACTTACTTGATCTACAAAGCATTTCCCACATAGTGAACATGAATATGGCTTCTCTACTGTGTAAACTCTATGTGTAAACTCTCCACCCCATTTCTGGTCTATGATCACAATCTTTGATGGAACAGAAGGTTCCTCATGATTGGGGGGATTATATGATGGATCTGTACTGTGACGTCCTGGATGTACATTAGAGATGATGAGGTTTTCTCCTGAGGAGCGCTCCATCATATCTTCATCTTCCACTTTTACTGATGCAATGAAGTTTCCCTCAGAGATCTTACTAGGATTTTCTGTAGGATTAAACAGAATGTCATTTTCTTATTTTCAGACCACGAACTAGAGACGACTGTAAGATTCCTATGGGGCTAGAAACACACATGCACATTTTGAAGCAGCTTTCTTAGATTAAGGCCAGAAGTGGGTCGAGTAGGAGTCTGTCCTTCATATTTCCCATTCCTTTTTGAGTCAGCGAGTTTAACATCGGCAGTAGTAATACCGAAGTGAACACTAGTGTAGAAAATTAGAACGGAGTCAACATTGGTTGGTAGTGAAACAGTCAGGTGTTACGGAGGCCCGATGAGGTCAGACCGTGAAGGTGGTGCAGTGGATATCGTAGGGTCCACATAGAGAACTGATCGATAAAGTACTGAAGACTGAGGAGAGAAGCTCCAAGTAGTGACCATAAGGTCTGCCCTGGGTCTTACCATCACCATTATGTATATAAGTCACATTAGAGGAGCTTTGTTAGGTAAGGGTTGCCCATGACACAAAAGTGCTTGTAAGAAGGTCGATAGTCATGGAGGGGTCTGGAGCATTGATGATATAACGTCCAGACGATGGAAACTGCAATATGATGTCTCTAAATACTGAACTAGGGGAGAAGGATCCCTCAACCGGAGTAACCTATTGGCCCAGACATCAGAAGGACTGACCCATAATATGTCAGCAGTATGGACAAGCAAAAGGAAGAGCAGCAGGATGCTTGGCTATACAGATAGAGAGCAATTGTGGTGAGACTGGATAGAGCTCCAGCGAGGTCACATCAGGAATACTGGGGGGGGATTAGTAAGAAAGGAATTATTTACACCAATCTTAGTCATGGCTCCAAGTGGTGCGAGACGCTCCGGAATTACTAGGCATTGTCTAAGCAGGCTCTCTCCTTGGTGTCACGCTGTACCCCATGTGTAGGGATCAGGACATTAAGCCATGTGGTGATCTTCTGAGGTAGGAAATGGTCCAGGGATCAGGCAAGAGAATAGCCAAAAAGTCAGAACAAGAGGCAATGAGTCAGTGGCCATGACATGTAGCCGGCAGGACAAGGATAGCAGAGAGGAAAATGGGCAGGAACAAGCCAAGGGTCAAAATACAGGTCAGATCAAAAGAGATATCAGGCAGAGCTTACAGCAGAACGAGAACCTGGAACAGGAGACCAACAGGACCAGATCATCTCCAGAGCTCGGACGCTGAGAAACTCATTGATAATCATGAAGAGATGGTAGAAATTCACTGTCTGTAACACACGGTCTATCTTATGTAGTCAGCATATGGAGGTATTATCAGTGTATGGAGGTATTATCAGTCAGTGTATGGTGGGATTATTAGTGTATTGTGGTGTTATCAGTCAGTGTATGGAGGTATTATCAGTCAGTGTATGGAGGTATTATCAGTGTATGGTGGTATTATCAGTGTATGGAGGGATTATAAGTGTATGGAGGTATTATCAGTGAGTATATGGAGGTATTATCAGTGTATGGAGGTATTATCAGTCAGTGTATGGAGGTATTATCAGTGTATGGAGGTATTATCAGTCAGTGTATGGTGGGATTATTAGTGTATTGTGGTGTTATCAGTCAGTGTATGGAGGTATTATCAGTGTATGGAGGTATTATCAGTCAGTGTATGGAGGTATTATCAGTGTATGGTGGTATTATCAGTGTATGGAGGGATTATAAATGTATGGAGGGATTATCAGTGAGTATATGGAGGTATTATCAGTGTATGGAGGTATTATCAGTCAGTGTATGGAGGTATTATCAGTGTATGGAGGAATTATCAGTATATGGAGGTATTATCAGTCAGTGTATGGAGGTATTATCAGTCAGTGTATGGAGGTATTATCAGTCAGTGTATGGAGGTATTATCAGTGTATGGAGGTATTATCAGTCAGTGTATGGTGGTGTTATCAGTGTTATCACGGTCTATCTTATGTAGTCAGTGTATGGAGGAATTATCAGTGTATGATGGTATTATCAGTCAGTGTATGGAGGTATTATCAGTGTATGGAGGAATTATCAGTGTATGGAGGAATTATCAGTGTATGGAGGAATTATCAGTATATGGAGGTATTATCAGTCAGTGTATGGAGGTATTATCAGTGTATGGAGGGATTATAAGTGTATGGAGGTATTATCAGTGAGTATATGGAGGTATTATCAGTGTATGGAGGTATTATCAGTCAGTATATGGAGGTATTATCAGTGTATGGAGGTATTTTCAGTGTATGGAGGTATTATCAGTGTATGGAGGAATTATCAGTATATGGAGGTATTATCAGTCAGTGTATGGAGGTGTTATCAGTCAGTGTATGGAGGTGTTATCAGTCAGTGTATGGAGGTGTTATCAGTCAGTGTATGGTGGTGTTATCAGTCAGTGTATGGTGGTGTTATCAGTCAGTGTATGGTGGTGTTATCAGTCAGTGTATGGTGGTGTTATCAGTCAGTGTATGGAGGTATTATCAGTGTATGGAGGTATTTTCAGTGTATGGAGGTATTATCAGTGTATGGAGGAATTATCAGTATATGGAGGTATTATCAGTCAGTGTATGGAGGTGTTATCAGTCAGTGTATGGTGGTGTTATCAGTCAGTGTATGGTGGTGTTATCAGTCAGTGTATGGTGGTGTTATCAGTCAGTGTATGGTGGTGTTATCAGTCAGTGTATGGAGGTATTATCAGTCAGTGTATGGAGGTATTATCAGTCAGTGTATGGAGGTATTATCAGTCAGTGTATGGAGGGATTATCAGTCAGTGTATGGAGGGATTATCAGTCAGTGTTTGGAGGTATTATCAGTCAGTGTATGGAGGTATTATCAGTCAGTGTATGGAGGTATTATCAGTCAGTGTATGGAGGTATTATCAGTCAGTGTATGGAGGTATTATCAGTCAGTGTATGGAGGTATTATCAGTCAGTGTTTGGAGGTATTAGCAGTGTATGGAGGGATTATCAGTCAGTGTTTGGAGGTATTATCAGTCAGTGTATGGAGGTATTATCAGTGTATGGAGGGATTATCAGTCAGTGTTTGGAGGTATTATCAGTCAGTGTTTGGAGGTATTATCAGTCAGTGTATGGAGGTATTATCAGTCAGTGTATGGAGGTATTATCAGTCAGTGTTTGGAGGTATTATCAGTCAGTGTATGGTGGTATTGTCAGTCAGTGTATGGAGGTATTATCAGTGTATGGAGGTATTATCAGTCAGTGTATGGAGGTATTATCAGTGTATGGAGGAATTATCAGTATATGGAGGTATTATCAGTCAGTGTATGGAGGAATTATCAGTGTATGGAGGAATTATCAGTATATGGAGGTATTATCAGTCAGTGTATGGAGGTATTATCAGTCAGTGTATGGAGGTATTATCAGTGTATGGAGGTATTATCAGTCAGTGTATGGTGGTGTTATCAGTGTTATCACGGTCTATCTTATGTAGTCAGTGTATGGAGGAATTATCAGTGTATGATGGTATTATCAGTCAGTGTATGGAGGTATTATCAGTGTATGGAGGAATTATCAGTGTATGGAGGAATTATCAGTGTATGGAGGAATTATCAGTGTATGGAGGAATTATCAGTATATGGAGGTATTATCAGTCAGTGTATGGAGGTATTATCAGTGTATGGAGGGATTATAAGTGTATGGAGGTATTATCAGTGAGTATATGGAGGTATTATCAGTGTATGGAGGTATTATCAGTCAGTGTATGGAGGTATTATCAGTGTATGGAGGTATTTTCAGTGTATGGAGGTATTATCAGTGTATGGAGGAATTATCAGTATATGGAGGTATTATCAGTATATGGAGGTATTATCAGTCAGTGTATGGAGGTGTTATCAGTCAGTGTATGGTGGTGTTATCAGTCAGTGTATGGTGGTGTTATCAGTCAGTGTATGGTGGTGTTATCAGTCAGTGTATGGTGGTGTTATCAGTCAGTGTATGGTGGTATTATCAGTCAGTGTATGGAGGTATTATCAGTCAGTGTATGGAGGTATTATCAGTCAGTGTATGGAGGTATTATCAGTCAGTGTATGGAGGGATTATCAGTCAGTGTTTGGAGGTATTATCAGTCAGTGTATGGAGGTATTATCAGTCAGTGTATGGAGGTATTATCAGTCAGTGTATGGAGGTATTATCAGTCAGTGTATGGAGGTATTATCAGTCAGTGTATGGAGGTATTATCAGTCAGTGTTTGGAGGTATTAGCAGTGTATGGAGGGATTATCAGTCAGTGTTTGGAGGTATTATCAGTCAGTGTATGGAGGTATTATCAGTGTATGGAGGGATTATCAGTCAGTGTTTGGAGGTATTATCAGTCAGTGTTTGGAGGTATTATCAGTCAGTGTATGGAGGTATTATCAGTCAGTGTATGGAGGTATTATCAGTCAGTGTTTGGAGGTATTATCAGTCAGTGTTTGGAGGTATTATCAGTCAGTGTATGGTGGTATTGTCAGTCAGTGTATGGAGGTATTATCAGTGTATGGAGGTATTATCAGTCAGTGTATGGAGGTATTATCAGTCAGTGTATGGAGGGATTATCAGTCAGTGTATGGAGGTATTATCAGTCAGTGTATGGAGGTATTATCAGTCAGTGTATGGAGGTATTATCAGTCAGTGTTTGGAGGTATTATCAGTCAGTGTATGGTGGTATTGTCAGTCAGTGTATGGAGGTATTGTCAGTCAGTGTATGGAGGTATTATCAGTGTATGGAGGTGTTATCAGTCAGTGTATGGAGGTATTATCAGTCAGTGTATGGAGGTATTATCAGTCAGTGTATGGAGGTATTATCAGTCAGTGTTTGGAGGTATTATCAGTCAGTGTTTGGAGGTATTATCAGTCAGTGTTTGGAGGTATTATCAGTCAGTGTATGGAGGTATTATCAGTGTATGGAGGGATTATCAGTCAGTGTTTGGAGGTATTATCAGTCAGTGTTTGGAGGTATTGTCAGTCAGTGTATGGAGGTATTATCAGTGTATGGAGGGATTATCAGTCAGTGTTTGGAGGTATTATCAGTCAGTGTTTGGAGGTATTATCAGTCAGTGTTTGGAGGTATTATCAGTCAGTGTTTGGAGGTATTATCAGTCAGTGTATGGTGGTATTGTCAGTCAGTGTATGGAGGTATTATCAGTCAGTGTATGGAGGTATTATCAGTGTATGGAGGGATTATCAGTCAGTGTTTGGAGGTATTATCAGTCAGTGTTTGGAGGTATTATCAGTCAGTGTATGGCGGTATTATCAGTCAGTGTATGGAGGTATTATCAGTCAGTGTATGGAGGTATTATCAGTCAGTGTTTGGAGGTATTATCAGTCAGTGTATGGAGGTATTATCAATCAGTGTATGGAGGTATTATCAGTCAGTGTATGGAGGTATTATCAGTCAGTGTATGGTGGTATTATCAGTCAGTGTATGGTGGTATTATCAGTCAGTGTACGGAGGTATTATCAGTCAGTGTACGGAGGTATTATCAGTCAGTGTATGGTGGTATTATCAGTCAGTGTACGGAGGTATTATCAGTCAGTGTACGGAGGTATTATCAGTCAGTGTACGGAGGTATTATCAGTCAGTGTATGGAGGTATTATCAGTCAGTGTTTGGAGGTATTATCAGTCAGTGTATGGTGGTATTGTCAGTCAGTGTATGGAGGTATTATCAGTCAGTGTTTGGAGGTATTGTCAGTCAGTGTATGGAGGTATTATCAGTGTATGGAGGTATTATCAGTCAGTGTATGGAGGTATTATCAGTCAGTGTATGGTGGTATTATCAGTCAGTGTATGGAGGTATTATCAATCAGTGTATGGTGGTATTATCAGTCAGTGTATGGTGGTATTATCAGTCAGTGTATGGAGGCATTATCAGTCAGTGTATGGTGGTATTATCAGTCAGTGTATGGAGGCATTATCAGTCAGTGTATGGAGGCATTATCAGTCAGTGTATGGAGGTATTATCAGTCAGTGTATGGTGGTATTATCAGTCAGTGTATGGTGGTATTATCAGTCAGTGTATGGTGGTATTATCAGTCAGTGTACGGAGGTATTATCAGTCAGTGTATGGAGGTATTATCAGTCAGTGTATGGTGGTATTATCAGTCAGTGTATGGAGGTATTATCAGTCAGTGTATGGTGGTATTATCAGTCAGTGTATGGAGGCATTATCAGTCAGTGTATGGTGGTATTATCAGTCAGTGTATGGAGGCATTATCAGTCAGTGTATGGTGGTATTATCAGTCAGTGTATGGTGGTATTATCAGTCAGTGTATGGTGGTATTATCAGTCAGTGTATGGTGGTGTTATCAGTCAGTGTATGGTGGTGTTATCAGTCAGTGTATGGTGGTGTTATCAGTCAGTGTATGGTGGTATTATCAGTCAGTGTATGGTGGTATTATCAGTCAGTGTATGGTGGTATTATCAGTCAGTGTATGGAGGTATTATCAGTGTATGGTGGTATTATCAGTCAGTGTACGGAGGTATTATCAGTGTTATCGATTGCTTTCTCTGGCCCAAGGAAATTGCCAAACTGCATCATGTGACTTGCAGGATAGGTGGAAGAATATGAAACTAACTCCATCTATCCATGTAAAAGCCAAGAGGTGACGTCCAGGCAAAATATCGGAGTCAACAAGTCGGCCCCACTCAAGGTCTATCAAATCTAACGCAACAAACACGGCAGTGGAGGAGGCTCCGATGTCTCGTAATAGTGAGGTTACAGACGTTCATACAAGCAAACCTCAACTGCAACATCGTCATAAGAAGGCTTGGCTTGAGTTTGCAAAAAAAAGTCTGAAAAGTGGAGAGTAGAAGATTGGAAACAGGGAATATGGAGTGATGGAAGCCAATAGACTGGGCTGTGATGGGGGTAAATGGGTCTGGAAGAAACAAGGGAAAAGGGGCAAACGGATCGAGAGATTGAAGGAACTGTCAAGTTTGGTGGAGGAAGCCTGATGGTGTGGGGTTGTCTCATAGCCAAAGGTGTTGGATACTTGACCAGGATCGATGGCGGCCCTGAAAGCCAAAGGTGGATTTACAAAATAATAAAAATTTATATTTTTAGGAGCAAAACAGTAACAATGAGAAGAATCTGCAGAACTGATCATATGCTAAATAGTTACATGTCACATGTATGTAGGAGAGAGCCGAGAGGATTATGTATGACATGATGGGAGTCACGTGGGTCATGGATGGAGAGATCTGGAGTCTGAAAGTCACAAGGTCAGAACATGTTACCCTTTACTGGTCAGTGGATAGAAATATATATATATCTCCTCTTACCATGTGATGTCCGGGGGGCCGGGGGTCTGTATATAATATATATATCTCCTCTTACCATGTGATGTCCGGGGGGGCCGGGGGTCTGTATATAATATATATATCTCCTCTTACCATGTGATGTCCGGGGGGGGGGCCGGGGGTCTGTATATAATATATATATCTCCTCTTACCATGTGATATCCGGGGGGGCCGGGGGTCTGTATATAATATATATATCTCCTCTTACCATGTGATGTCCGGGGGGGCTGGGGGTCTGTATATAATATATATATCTCCTCTTACCATGTGATATCCGGGGGGGCCGGGGGTCTGTATATAATATATATATCTCCTCTTACCATGTGATATCCGGGGGGGCCGGGGGTCTGTATATAATATATATATCTCCTCTTACCATGTGATGTCCGGGGGGGCCGGGGGTCTGTATATAATATATATATCTCCTCTTACCATGTGATGTCATGGGGGGGCCGGGGGTCTGTATATAATATATATATCTCCTCTTACCATGTGATGTCCGGGGGGGGCCGGGGGTCTGTATATAATATATATATCTCCTCTTACCATGTGATGTCCGGGGGGGCCGGGGGTCTGTATATAATATATATATCTCCTCTTACCATGTGATGTCCGGGGGGGCCGGGGGTCTGTATATAATATATATATCTCCTCTTACCATGTGATGTCCGGGGGGGCCGGGGGTCTGTATATAATATATATATATCTCCTCTTACCATGTGATGTCCGGGGGGGCCGGGGGTCTGTATATAATATATATATCTCCTCTTACCATGTGATGTCCGGGGGGGCCGGGGGTCTGTATATAATATATATATCTCCTCTTACCATGTGATGTCCGGGGGGGCCGGGGGTCTGTATATAATATATATATCTCCTCTTACCATGTGATGTCCGGGGGGGCCGGGGGTCTGTATATAATATATATATCTCCTCTTACCATGTGATGTCCGGGGGGGCCGGGGGTCTGTATATAATATATATATCTCCTCTTACCATGTGATGTCCGGGGGGGCGGGGGTCTGTATATCTCCCTATCTTATAAAAATGAATTCTTGTCCGTCTGTCCATCTGTCTGTCTGTCTGTTCTCTAATGCGAACCAAACGACTGGACCGATCTTCACCAAATTTGGTACAGAGATACTTCAGATATCCGGGAAGGTTTCAGACGAGACTCCAACTCGCTCGGACGTACCGTTGCTGAGATACAGCATTCCAAACACAGTGCCCCCCCCCCCCTTAGCCAATACAAACCTGCAAGTCTTTCACTCATATTCCAACTGCAATACACACGGTCACTCCACATGCACAATACAACACTGATATCCAAACTGAGATACACGCATCAGAGGATTAGATACACGGGTCTGCACACAGTCCCACACGCCAGAGGATTAAATACGCACTTCTGCACACAGTTCCACATGCCGAAGGATTAGACACGTGCGCCTACACACAGTTGTACACGCCATAGGATTAGATACACGCGTCTGCACACCGTACAACATGCCATAGGATTAGATACACACATCTACACACAGTTCCACACTCCAGAGGATTAGATACGTGCGTCTGCACACATTTGTACACGCCATAGGATTAGATACACGCGTCTGCACACAGTTCCACATTCCAGAGGATTAGATACACGCGTCTGCACACAGTACCACATGCAGTAGGATTAGATACGCGCGTCTACACATAGCTCCACACGCCAAAGGATTAGATATGCACGTCTGCACACAGTACCACACGGGGGAGGATTAGATACGCGCGTCTACACACAGTACCACATGCCACAGGATTAGATACGCGCATCTGCACACAGTACCACATGCGGGGGGATTGGATACGCGCATCTACACACAGTTCCACACGCCGTAGGATTAGATACGCGCCTCTTCACACAATACCATACAGGGGAGGATTAGATACACGTGTCTTCACATAGTTGTACACGCCATAGGATTAGATACACGGGTCTGCACACAGTCCCACACACCAGAGGATTAAATACGCACTTCTGCACACAGTACCACATGCCATAGGATTAGATACGTGCGCCTGCACACGGTTCCACATGCCGAAGCATTAGATACAGGCGTCTACACACAGTTCCACACTCCAGAGGATTAGATACACAGATCAGCACACAGTATCACACGCCAGAGGATTAGATACACGGGTCTCCACACAGTCCCACACACCAGAGGATTAAATACGCATTTCTGCACACAGTTCCACACACTGAAGGATTTGATACACGCGTCTGCACACGGTTGCACATGCCGCGAAGGATTAGATACAGGCGTCTACACACAGTTCCACACTCCAGAGCATTAGATACGTGCGTCTGCACACATTTGTACACGCCATGGGATTAGATACACGCGTCTACACACAGCTCCACATTCCAGAGGATTAGATACGCGCGTCTGCACACAGTTGTACACGCCATAGGATTAGATACACGCGTCTGCAGACAGTACCATATGCAGTAGGATTAGATACGCGCGTCTAATCATAGTTCCACACGCCAGAGGATTAGATACGCGCCTCTTCACACAATACCACACTTTGGAGGATTAGATACGTGTCTCTGCACACAGTACCACAAGCCAGAGAATTAGATACGCGTCTCAGCACACAGTATCACACAGGGGAGGATTAGATACGCGCGTCTACACACAGTTCACATGCCATAGGATTAGATATGCGCACACAGTACCACATGCCGGGAAATTGGATACACGCCTCTACACACAGTTCCACATGCCGTAGGATTAGATACGCGCCTCTTCACACAATACCACACAGGGGAGGATTAGATACACGTGTCTTCACACAGTTGTACACGCCATAGGATTAGATACACGCGTCTGCACACAGTACCACATGCCGTAGGATTAGATACGTGCGTCTACACACAGTACCACACGGGGAGGATTAGATACGCGCGTCTACACACAGTACCACATGCCGTAGGATTAGATACACGTCTACACACAGTTCCACACGCCGTAGGATTAGATACGCGCCTCTTCACACAATTCCACACGCCGTAGGATTAGATACGCGCCTCTTCACACAGTACCACACGGGGGAGGATTAAATACGTGTGTCTGCACACAGTACCACACGCCAGAGGATAAGATACCCACGTCTACACACAGTTCCACATGCCGTAGGATTAGATACGCGCCTTTTCACACAATACCACAGGGGAGGTTTAGATACGTGCATCTGCACACAGTACCACATGCCAGAGTATTAGATACGCACATCTGCACACGGTACCGCACGCCAGAGTCATTAGATATGCGCGTCTGCACACAGTTTCACTTACTGGAGGATTAGATACGCGCCTCTTCACACAATACCACACGGGGAGGATTAGATATGTGCATCTGCACACAGTACCACACGAACAAGGATTGGATACTTGCATCTAAACACAGTACTACACGGGGAAGGATTAGATACAGCTTTACTCCAGGTATCCATAACAACTGATCACAGGTTTTTCACTGACATCCATAATGAGATCCACATAATCACATGACGCTTATGGACATACACACAAACCACATACACAATACACCAGTGCAAAACTGGACAATTCTTATGGGGCCACTACACAAACATAAAATGTAATATACCCGTGCGAAGCCGCGTCCTCCCTCTAGTAATATATATATATCTCCTCTTACCATGTGATGTCCGGGGGGGCCGGGGGTCTGTATATAATATATATATCTCCTCTTACCATGTGATGTCCGGGGGGGCCGGGGGTCTGTATATAATATATATATCTCCTCTTACCATGTGATGTCCGGGGGGGCCGGGGGTCTGTATATAATATATATATCTCCTCTTACCATGTGATGTCCGGGGGGGCCGGGGGTCTGTATATAATATATATATCTCCTCTTACCATGTGATGTCCGGGGGGGCCGGGGGTCTGTATATAATATATATATCTCCTCTTACCATGTGATGTCCGGGGGGGCCGGGGGTCTGTATATAATATATATATCTCCTCTTACCATGTGATGTCCGGGGGGGCCGGGGGTCCTCCATCATCACCTCCTTGTACCGATCCTCGTGTCCTTCTAAATACTCCCACTCCTCCATGGAGAAATAGACAGCGACATCCTGACACCTTATAGGAACCTGACAACACAATGATACAGTCATCACCCCTCCCCCTCCAGTGCTGTTACTGGAGAATTTCCCAGCATTCCCAGCAGTGTCACCTCTCCAGTCAGCAGCTCCAGCATCTTGTTGGTGAGTTCTAGAATCTTCTGCTCATGTATCAGGGAGAGAGGGGGAGGGGCTGTGATGGGGCCCCGGCTCCTGCTCCCTCCTCCTCCTGGCTCTGTGATGGGGCCCCGGCTGCTGGGGGCCCCACAGTCCCCCGATGTCTTCTTCACCAGTGAGTATTCCTGTGTATGGAGAGACAATAGATGATAGAAATGTAGTACAGATACCTCTCCGCTCAGCAGATAGATGATAGAAATGTAGTACAGATACCTCTCCGCTCAGCAGGTACATGATAGAAATGTAGTACAGATACCTCTCCGCTCAGCAGATAGATGATAGAAATGTAGTACAGATACCTCTCCGCTCAGCAGATAGATGATAGAAATGTAGTACAGATACCTCTCCGCTCAGCAGATACATGATAGAAATGTAGTACAGATACCTCTCCGCTCAGCAGATAGATGATAGAAATGTAGTACAGATACCTCTCCGCTCAGCAGATACATGATAGAAATGTAGTACAGATACCTCTCCGCTCAGCAGATAGATGATAGAAATGTAGTACAGATACCTCTCCGCTCAGCAGATAGATGATAGAAATGTAGTACAGATACCTCTCCGCTCAGCAGATACATGATAGAAATGTAGTACAGATACCTCTCCGCTCAGCAGATAGATGATAGAAATGTAGTACAGATACCTCTCCGCTCAGCAGATACATGATAGAAATGTAGTACAGATACCTCTCCGCTCAGCAGATAGATGATAGAAATGTAGTACAGATACCTCTCCGCTCAGCAGATAGATGATAGAAATGTAGTACAGTTACCTCTCCGCTCAGCAGATACATGATAGAAATGTAGTACAGATACCTCTCCGCTCAGCAGATAGATGATAGAAATGTAGTACAGATACCTCTCCGCTCAGCAGATACATGATAGAAATGTAGTACAGATACCTCTCCGCTCAGCAGATAGATGATAGAAATGTAGTACAGATACCTCTCCGCTCAGCAGATAGATGATAGAAATGTAGTACAGTTACCTCTCCGCTCAGCAGATAGATGATAGAAATGTAGTACAGATACCTCTCCGCTCAGCAGATAGATGATAGAAATGTAGTACAGATACCTCTCCGCTCAGCAGATACATGATAGAAATGTAGTACAGATACCTCTCCGCTCAGCAGATAGATGATAGAAATGTAGTACAGATACCTCTCCGCTCAGCAGATAGATGATAGAAATGTAGTACAGATACCTCTCCGCTCAGCAGATAGATGATAGAAATGTAGTACAGATACCTCTCCGCTCAGCAGATACATGATAGAAATGTAGTACAGATACCTCTCCGCTCAGCAGATAGATGATAGAAATGTAGTACAGATACCTCTCCGCTCAGCAGATAGATGATAGAAATGTAGTACAGATACCTCTCCGCTCAGCAGATAGATGATAGAAATGTAGTACAGATACCTCTCCGCTCAGCAGATAGATGATAGAAATGTAGTACAGATACCTCTCCGCTCAGCAGATACATGATAGAAATGTAGTACAGATACCTCTCCGCTCAGCAGATAGATGATAGAAATGTAGTACAGATACCTCTCCGCTCAGCAGATAGATGATAGAAATGTAGTACAGATACCTCTCCGCTCAGCAGATACATGATAGAAATGTAGTACAGATACCTCTCCGCTCAGCAGATAGATGATAGAAATGTAGTACAGATACCTCTCCGCTCAGCAGATAGATGATAGAAATGTAGTACAGATACCTCTCCGCTCAGCAGATAGATGATAGAAATGTAGTACAGACACCTCTCCGCTCAGCAGATAGATGATAGAAATGTAGTACAGATACCTCTCCGCTCAGCAGATAGATGATCTCCAAGGTGAAGTCTAATATTCTTCTGGTGATCTCAGTCCTGTCCTTGTCCATCCTTGGTGGGTCATTCAGGAGAAGGAGCGTCTGGAGGAGAAGAGGAGGAAACTGGATGAGCTGGAGGATCTAGTACTGCAGGAGAGAGGAGGGGCCCGAAATCCTCCAGGGGCCACATCATGTGTGACATACAGGAGCTCCTCACATGGATACAGGAGGATTCCCACAGACACCAGTGATGGGGCCCATTGTATTGAGTGTCGACCACTCGCTCCTGTTAGAAATTCTCTCATCCCTTGGTATCTCAGACCTGGCCCTTTCCTGGATCTCCTCATACCTCACCACTCGCACGCCACCTCCTCACCACACCCTCTCTCTGTAGGTGTCCCCCAAGGCTCCGTCCTAGGACCCCTCCTGTTCTCCATCTACACCCTTGGCCTGGGCCAACTCATAGAATCTCATGGCTTTCAGTACCATTGCTATGCCGATGACACCCAAATATACATCTCTGGACCAGACATGACCTCCCTGCTGGCCAGAGTTCGAGACTGTTTAGAGGCTGTAGCCTCCTTTTTTTATGTAGATTGTGAGCCCTCATATAGAGCTCATAATTTACTTTTGTTTTTGTCTTTTTTTTTTAATCAGTATGTCTTTGTAGTATGGGAGGAAATCCATGCAAACACGGAGAGAACATACAAATTGCAGATGTTGGTCCTGGCAGGATTCGAACCCAGGACTCCAGCGCTGCAAGGCTGCTGTGCTAACCACTGAGCCACCGTGTTGCCTCCTGTAGCCTCCTTTTTATCCACCCAATTTCTCAAACTCAACATGGAGAAAACGGAGTTTATCATCTTCAGCCCATCCTGTATGGCCCCTCCACCTGACCCATCTATCAAAGTTACCGGAACCACAATTACCCCTGTCCCACAGGCCCGATGCCTTGGGGTAACCCTGGACTCCGACCTATTCTTCAAGTCACATGTTCAAACCCTCAACACCTCCTGCCGCCTCCAGCTCAAGAACATCCATCGAATCTGCTCCTTCCTCACCCCAGATACTACCAAGATGCTCGTCCAGGCCCTCATAATCTCCCACCTAGACTACTGCCCACACCCTTCTCCATGGACTCCCAGCAAACACCCTCGCCCCCCTCCAGTCCACCCTAAACTGCGATGTTCGCTTAATTCACCTTACCCCCATTTTTCAATCAGCTGCTCCCCTCTGCCAGTCCCTCCACTGGTTACCCATAGCCCAGCGAATTGAGTTCAAGCTACTAACGCTAACATACAAAGCCATCCTCACCTGTCCCCTCCATATATCTCTGACCTCATCCACAACCTGTCCCCTCCATATATCTCTGACCTCATACACACCTGTCCCCTCCATATATCTCTGACCTCATCCTCACCTGTCCCCTCCATACAGTGTTGGCCAAAAGGAGCCCCCCTGCAGTCCTGTCAGATAATCCTCGCTGTCCCCAGATAATGATTACACAGCACAGACTCTTATATAGTATATAAGTGACACAGGGTATATACAGTATAAGTATCGCCCCCTGCAGCCCTGTCAGATAATCCTCGCTGTCCCCCAGATAATGATTACACAGCACAGACTCTTATATAGTATATAAGTGACACAGGGTATATACAGTATAAGTATCGCCCCCTGCAGTCCTGTCAGATAATCCTCACTGTCCCCAGATAATGATTACACAGCACAGACTCTTATATAGTATATAAGTGACACAGGGTATATACAGTATAAGTATCGCCCCCTGCAGTCCTGTCAGATAATCCTTGCTGTCCCCAGATAATGATTACACAGCACAGACTCTTATATAGTATATAAGTGACACAGGGTATATACAGTATAAGTATCGCCCCCTGCAGTCCTGTCAGATAATCCTCGCTGTCCCCCAGATAATGATTACACAGCACAGACTCTTATATAGTATATAAGTGACACAGGGTATATACAGTATAAGTATCGCCCCCTGCAGTCCTGTCAGATAATCCTCGCTGTCCCCCAGATAATGATTACACAGCACAGACTCTTATATAGTATATAAGTGACACAGGGTATATACAGTATAAGTATCGCCCCCTGCAGTCCTGTCAGATAATCCTCGTTGTCCCCCAGATAATGATTACACAGCACAGACTCTTATATAGTATATAAGTGACACAGGGTATATACAGTATAAGTATCGCCCCCTGCAGTCCTGTCAGATAATCCTCGCTGTCCCCCAGATAATGATTACACAGCACAAACTCTTTGGTAATATCTTTAGTTATTTTGCTTGCAATGAAAAGACACAAAAGAGAATGAAAAAAAAGTCACATCATTGATCATTTTACACAAAACCCCAAAACTGGTGCGGACAGAAGTATTGGCGCCCTCAGCCTAATACTTGGCAGCACAACCTTTAGACACAGTAACTGCGCACAACCGCTTCCGCTAACCAGCAATGAGTTTCTTACAAGGCTCTGCTGGAATCTTAGACCCTTCTTCTTTTGCAAACTGCTCGCGGTCCCCCCTGAGATGTGAAGGGGCCTTCTCCAAACTGCCACCAAGAGATCTCTCCCCCTCCCCCACAGGTGTTCTATGGGATTCAGGGCTGGACTCATTGCTGCCACTTTACAAGTCTCCAGGGCTTTCTCTCACCACCATTTTCTAGTGCTGACCTGAAGTGTGTTTTGGGTCCTTGTCCTGCTGGAAGAGCCCTGACCTCTGAGGGAGACCCCGCTTTCTCACACTGGGCCCTACATGATGCTGCACAATGTGTTGGTCGTCTTCAGACTTCATAATGCCATGCACACGGTCAAGCAGTCCAGTGCCAGAGGCAGCAAAGCCACCCCAAACCATCAGGGACCTCCGCCATGTCTGACTGTAGGGGGCGTCTTCTTCTCTTTTTTCCTGTAATCTCTATGTTGAGGCCTTTTCCTACTTTTGTCTCCTCTGACCAGAGAACATTCTTCCAGAACGGTTTTGGCTTTCTCAGGTAAGTTTTGGCAAACTCCAGCCTGGCTTCTGTCTGTGGGTAAGAAGTGGGGTCTTCCTGGGTCTCCTCCCATACAGTCCCTTCTCATTCAGACGCTGACACTGGATAGTACGGGGTGACACTGTTGTCCCCTCGGACTGCAGGGCAGCTTGGACTTGTTTGGATGTTAGTCGAGGTTCTTTATCCGCCATCCGCACAATCTTGCGGTGAAATCTCTGGTCAATGTTTCTTTTGCGTCCACATCTAGGGAGGTTAGCCACAGGGCCATGGGCTTTACACTTCTTGATGACACTGCGCACGGTAGACACAGGAACATTCAGGGCTTTGGAGATGGACTTGTAGCCTTGAGATTGCTCAGGCTTCCTCACCATTTTGCTTCTCAAGTCCTCAGACAGTTCTTTGGTCTTCTTTCTTTTCTCCATGCTCAATGTGGTCACACAAGGACACAGGACAGAGGTGGAGTCAACTTTAATCCATTTCAACTGGCTGTAGTAAGTAACAGGTGCTGGTAATTACACAAATTACAGAAGCATCACATCATTTATCAAACAGTGCAAATACTTTTGTCCACCCCCTTTTTTATGTTTGCTGTGGAATTATATCCAATTTGGCTTTTTGACAATTCTTTTTGTGGTTTTCTATTGAAGACAAATTAAATGAAGAAAATACCAAAGAATTTGTGACTGCAATCATTATCTGGAAGAACACGAGGATTATCTGACAGAACTGCAGGGGGGCCAATACTGTAATAATGTACAGCACCATGGGAGTAATATAATAATGAATAATAATAATTGTATGTGACTGCAGGATGGAACTAAGACTCTATATTAGAGAAAAGAAAAGGTGGCACTGCAAAAAAACCTTTTGATGTTTCGGTTGTTCTATAAAGATGAAACTTTCCAATTTGTTGTAGTAAGTTCCGTCTTTTTCTACGATAGATGTGATATAATACTGGATATATCTGTCTGTGACATGTTTTGGAGGAGCTGATGCCCAAGAAAAACACTTTTTAAGATGAAAATATGTGAAAAGGAAAGAAGAGCGAGGGCGCTCACCAAGACACCTTGTAAGAGAAGAATTCCTTTATTGCATATTCTTTACAAACAGTAGGAAGAGAACGACACAACACCAAGGCCATGAAAGAGGCCACAGCCGGTTCACGCAATACGCGCTTCTTCATAGAGATGTTCCTACCGGCTGTGAGCAGTGATGTCATCTTACCTTCTAGCCGCAGTGTGAACGTGTCCTGAGAGCAGCCAGCGAGCCACTAATGGCTGATAACAGAGAGAACAAGACAACAGCACTGAGCAGGAGCTGCAAGAGCTGAAGGACCTGGGATGGTGTCACCGCTATCATGTGACCAGTACATGGGGGCGGAGCTCAGGAGAAGGATGAAGGACCTGTGATGATGTCACCACTATCATGTGACCAGTACATGGGGGTGGAGCTCAGGAGAAGGATGAAGGACCTGTGATGATGTCACCACTATCATTTGACCAGTACATGGGGGCGGAGCTCAGGAGAAGGATGAAGGACCTGTGATGATGTCACCGCTATCATGTGACCAGTACATGGGGGTGGAGCTCAGGAGAAGGATGAAGGACCTGTGATGATGTCACCACTATCATGTGACCAGTACATGGGGGCGGAGCTCAGGAGAAGGATGAAGGACCTGTGATGATGTCACCGCTATCATGTGACCAGTACATGGGGGCGGAGCTCAGGAGAAGGATGAAGGACCTGTGATGATGTCACCGCTATCATGTGACCAGTACATGGGGGCGGAGCTCAGGAGAAGGACGAAGGACCTGTGATGATGTCACTGCTATCATGTGACCAGTACATGGGGCGGAGCTTCTGTTCTGTATATTAGCTGTATGCACTGGTTGTCAGGGACTTGCTGGGAGTTGTAGTTCCCTCCTCTGATATCCCATAGTAACAGTCTGGACTTGCTGGGAGTTGTAGTTCTTTGTTAGGTCGGTGACTGTGTTTGGACCGTTTTCTTGTCGCCATCTTATCTAAAGAACTAGACACGGCAGTGTGAGGGGCAGTCAGCGAGGCCGCCATCCTCCTCCTCCTCATCAGGCCGCATCTACACCGACCACATTGTCCTCATTATCATCAGCGATCAGCGAATAAAGCCGACTAAGTGGAATTATATTATACTATACATGGTATTTCTATAGCGCCAACATATTCGGCAGCGCTGTACAATGTGTAGGGTTCAGATACAGACAAAGATACATTACAGAGAAAGTCATTACACACAATGGCACTGAGGGCCCTGCTCACAAGAGCTTACAATCTATGAGGTAGAGGGGGTGACACAAGAGCTTACAGTCTATGAGGTAGAGGGGGGGACACAAGAGCTTACACTCTATGAGGTAGAGGGGGTGACACAAGAGCTTACAATCTATGAGGTAGAGGGGGGGACACAAGAGCTTACAATCTATGAGGTAGAGGGGGTGACACAAGAGCTTACAATCTATGAGGTAGAGGGGGTGACACAAGAGCTTACAATCTATGAGGTAGAGGGGGTGACACAAGAGCTTACAATCTATGAGGTAGAGGGGGTGACACAAGAGCTTACAATCTATGAGGTAGAGGGGGGGACACAAGAGCTTACAGTCTATGAGGTAGAGGGGGGGACACAAGAGCTTACACTCTATGAGGTAGAGGGGGTGACACAAGAGCTTACAGTCTATGAGGTAGAGGGGGGACACAAGAGCTTACAGTCTATGAGGTAGAGGGGGGGACACAAGAGCTTACACTCTATGAGGTAGAGGGGGTGACACAAGAGCTTACAATCTATGAGGTAGAGGGGGGGACACAAGAGCTTACAATCTATGAGGTAGAGGGGGTGACACAAGAGCTTACAATCTATGAGGTAGAGGGGGGGACACAAGAGCTTACAGTCTATGAGGTAGAGGGGGGGACACAAGAGCTTACACTCTATGAGGTAGAGGGGGGGACACAAGAGCTTACAATCTATGAGGTAGAGGGGGGGACACAAGAGCTTACAATCTATGAGGTAGAGGGGGGGACACAAGAGCTTACAATCTATGAGGTAGAGGGGGTGACACAAGAGCTTACAGTCTATGAGGTAGAGGGCCCTGCTCACAAGAGCTTACAATCTATGAGGTAGAGGGGGTGACACAGGAGCTTACAATCTATGAGGTAGAGGGGGGGACACAGGAGCTTACAATCTATGAGGTAGAGGGGGTGACACAAGAGCTTACAGTCTATGAGGTAGAGGGGGGGACACAAGAGCTTACAGTCTATGAGGTAGAGGGGGGGACACAAGAGCTTACAGTCTATGAGGTAGAGGGGGGGACACAAGAGCTTACAATCTATGAGGTAGAGGGGGGGACACAAGAGCTTACAATCTATGAGGTAGAGGGGGGGACACAAGAGCTTACAATCTATGAGGTAGAGGGGGGGACACAAGAGCTTACAGTCTATGAGGTAGAGGGGGTGACACAAGAGCTTACAGTCTATGAGGTAGAGGGGGGGGGTGACACAAGAGCTTACAGTCTATGAGGTAGAGGGGGGACACAAGAGCTTACACTCTATGAGGTAGAGGGGGGACACAAGAGCTTACAATCTATGAGGTAGAGGGGGGGACACAAGAGCTTACAGTCTATGAGGTAGAGGGGGGGACACAAGAGCTTACAGTCTATGAGGTAGAGGGGGGGACACAAGAGCTTACAATCTATGAGGTAGAGGGGGGGACACAAGAGCTTACAGTCTATGAGGTAGAGGGGGGGACACAAGAGCTTACAGTCTATGAGGTAGAGGGGGGGACACAAGAGCTTACAATCTATGAGGTAGAGGGGGTGACACAAGAGCTTACAGTCTATGAGGTAGAGGGGGTGACACAAGAGCTTACACTCTATGAGGTAGAGGGGGTGACACAGGAGCTTACAGTCTATGAGGTAGAGGGGGGACACAGGAGCTTACACTCTATGAGGTAGAGGGGGTGACACAAGAGCTTACAATCTATGAGGTAGAGGGGGGGACACAAGAGCTTACAGTCTATGAGGTAGAGGGGGGACACAAGAGCTTACACTCTATGAGGTAGAGGGGGGGACATAAGAGCTTACAATCTATGAGGTAGAGGAGGGGGTGACACAAGAGCTTACAGTCTATGAGGTAGAGGGGGGGACACAAGAGCTTACAATCTATGAGGTAGAGGGGGGGACACAAGAGCTTACAGTCTATGAGGTAGAGGGGGGACACAGGAGCTTACACTCTATGAGGTAGAGGGGGGGACACAGGAGCTTACAATCTATGAGGTACAGGGGGGGACACAAGAGCTTACACTCTATGAGGTAGAGGGGGGACACAAGAGCTTACAGTCTATGAGGTAGAGGGGGTGACACAAGAGCTTACAATCTATGAGGTAGAGGGGGACACAAGAGCTTACAGTCTATGAGGTAGAGGGGGGACACAGGAGCTTACACTCTATGAGGTAGAGGGGGGGACACAGGAGCTTACAATCTATGAGGTAGAGGGGGTGACACAAGAGCTTACAATCTATGAGGTAGAGGGGGGACACAAGAGCTTACAGTCTATGAGGTAGAGGGGGGACACAAGAGCTTACAGTCTATGAGGTAGAGGGGGTGACACAAGAGCTTACAATCTATGAGGTAGAGGGGGGGACACAAGAGCTTACAGTCTATGAGGTAGAGGGGGGACACAAGAGCTTACAATCTATGGGGTAGAGGGGGTGACACAAGAGCTTACAATCTATGAGGTAGAGGGGGGGACACAAGAGCTTACAATCTATGAGGTAGAGGGGGGACACAAGAGCTTACAATCTATGAGGTAGAGGGAGTGACACAAGAGCTTACAATCTATGAGGTAGAGGGGGGGACACAAGAGCTTACAGTCTATGAGGTAGAGGGGGGGACACAAGAGCTTACACTCTATGAGGTAGAGGGGGGACACAAGAGCTTACAATCTATGAGGTAGAGGGGGGGACACAAGAGCTTACAATCTATGAGGTAGAGGGGGTGACACAAGAGCTTACAATCTATGAGGTAGAGGGGTGACACAAGAGCTTACACTCTATGAGGTAGAGGGGGGACACAAGAGCTTACACTCTATGAGGTAGAGGGGTGACACAAGAGCTTACACTCTATGAGGTAGAGGGGGGACACAAGAGCTTACAATCTATGAGGTAGAGGGGGGGACACAAGAGCTTACAATCTATGAGGTAGAGGGGGTGACACAAGAGCTTACAATCTATGAGGTAGAGGGGGGGACACAAGAGCTTACAATCTATGAGGTAGAGGGGGGGACACAAGAGCTTACAATCTATGAGGTAGAGGGGGGGACACAAGAGCTTACACTCTATGAGGTAGAGGGGGGGACACAAGAGCTTACAGTCTATGAGGTAGAGGGGGGGACACAAGAGCTTACAATCTATGAGGTAGAGGGGGGGACACAAGAGCTTACAATCTATGAGGTAGAGGGGGGGACACAAGAGCTTACAATCTATGAGGTAGAGGGGGGGACACAAGAGCTTACAATCTATGAGGTAGAGGGGGGGACACAAGAGCTTACACTCTATGAGGTAGAGGGGGGGACACAAGAGCTTACAGTCTATGAGGTAGAGGGGGGGACACAAGAGCTTACAGTCTATGAGGTAGAGGGGGACACAAGAGCTTACAATCTATGAGGTAGAGGGGGGGACACAAGAGCTTACAATCTATGAGGTAGAGGGGGTGACACAAGAGCTTACAATCTATGAGGTAGAGGGGGGGACACAAGAGCTTACACTCTATGAGGTAGAGGAGGTGACACAAGAGCTTACAGTCTATGAGGTAGAGGGGGGGACACAAGAGCTTACAGTCTATGAGGTAGAGGGGGGGACACAAGAGCTTACAATCTATGAGGTAGAGGGGGGGACACAAGAGCTTACAGTCTATGAGGTAGAGGAGGGGACACAAGAGCTTACAATCTATGAGGTAGAGGGGGGACACAAGAGCTTACAGTCTATGAGGTAGAGGGGGGGACACAAGAGCTTACAGTCTATGAGGTAGAGGGGGGGACACAAGAGCTTACAGTCTATGAGGTAGAGGGGGGGACACAAGAGCTTACAGTCTATGAGGTAGAGGGGGGGACACAAGAGCTTACAGTCTATGAGGTAGAGGGGGTGACACAAGAGCTTACAATCTATGAGGTAGAGGGGGGGACACAAGAGCTTACAATCTATGAGGTAGAGGGGTGACACAAGAGCTTACACTCTATGAGGTAGAGGGGGTGACACAAGAGCTTACAATCTATGAGGTAGAGGAGGGGGTGACACAAGAGCTTACACTCTATGAGGTAGAGGGGGGGTGACACAAGAGCTTACAATCTATGAGGTAGAGGGGGTGACACAAGAGCTTACACTCTATGAGGTAGAGGGAGTGACACAAGAGCTTACAATCTATGAGGTAGAGGGGGGGACACAAGAGCTTACAATCTATGAGGTAGAGGGGGGTGACACAAGAGCTTACACTCTATGAGGTAGAGGGGGTGACACAAGAGCTTACACTCTATGAGGTAGAGGGGGTGACACAAGAGCTTACAATCTATGAGGTAGAGGAGGGGGTGACACAAGAGCTTACACTCTATGAGGTAGAGGGGGGGTGACACAAGAGCTTACAATCTATGAGGTAGAGGGGGTGACACAAGAGCTTACACTCTATGAGGTAGAGGGAGTGACACAAGAGCTTACAATCTATGAGGTAGAGGGGGGGACACAAGAGCTTACACTCTATGAGGTAGAGGGGGTGACACAAGAGCTTACAATCTATGAGGTAGAGGGGGGGACACAAGAGCTTACAATCTATGAGGTAGAGGGGGTGACACAAGAGCTTACAATCTATGAGGTAGAGGGGGTGACACAAGAGCTTACAGTCTATGAGGTAGAGGGGGTGACACAAGAGCTTACACTCTATGAGGTAGAGGGGGTGACACAAGAGCTTACAATCTATGAGGTAGAGGGGGTGACACAAGAGCTTACAGTCTATGAGGTAGAGGGGGTGACACAAGAGCTTACAGTCTATGAGGTAGAGGGGGGACACAAGAGCTTACACTCTATGAGGTAGAGGGGGTGACACAAGAGCTTACAATCTATGAGGTAGAGGAGGTGACACAAGAGCTTACAATCTATGAGGTAGAGGGGGGGACACAAGAGCTTACACTCTATGAGGTAGAGGGGGGGACACAAGAGCTTACACTCTATGAGGTAGAGGGGGGGACACAAGAGCTTACACTCTATGAGGTAGAGGAGGGGACACAAGAGCTTACAATCTATGAGGTAGAGGGGGGACACAAGAGCTTACAATCTATGAGGTAGAGGAGGTGACACAAGAGCTTACACTCTATGAGGTAGAGGGGGGGGGGACACAAGAGCTTACAATCTATGAGGTAGAGGGGGTGACACAAGAGCTTACAATCTATGAGGTAGAGGGGGTGACACAAGAGCTTACACTCTATGAGGTAGAGGGGGTGACACAAGAGCTTACAATCTATGAGGTAGAGGGGGGACACAAGAGCTTACACTCTATGA